>NW_027495033.1:0-264088 GCF_021521415.1 Bidens hawaiensis
TTATAAACAATTTTCACATCTAGTCCCTCCAATTATAAAGAATTAACATTTCGGTTGAAAGGTTAAAGGTTATAACGTACCGGGATGACGAGAAGGATTCCGAGATGAGTCGGTTAAGTCCTGATAATTATACATACTTTACAACTTTAAATTTTTAAACCGTAAATTAACGGGCGTTACATAATCAAACATCTAGTCTGGACCAGTACCAGTTGGCGGAGTAGAATAACTTTGGCAATCAACATGATACCATTCTTCCACACAACTTGAAGAAATATTGAATATCCGCTTCTTAGGAGAGTTGTATCCCAAGAAATAACCCTCAAAGCTTTCTCATCGAATTTTCCAGCATCTTTCTTCAAAACAGTACACGGACACCCGAATGGCTCCAAATACTTTAAGTTCGGCTTACGATTATTCAGAAGCTTGTGACTCGTCTTCTTGAGCTTCTTTACAGTGAGTACGCGATTCAGTGTGTAGCATGCAGTATTCACAGCTTCGTTCCAGAATTGAACATGTAGCTTTGAATCAGCGAGCATCGTTCTTGCAGCTTCAATCAGCGTACGATTCTTTCTTTCAGATACACCATTCTGTTGATAAAAATAGGTGCACTAAATTCCCGATGAATTCCTTTCTGAATGCAAAAGAAATCGAATACATTATTCCTGAATTCAGTTCCGTTGTCACTACGAATTCATCTCACTTTCAGTTTATAAAGTGATTCAATCTTTGTGATAAGATTCTGAATTAAGACAGTAGTCTGATCCTTCGATCCCATAAATAACACCCATGGGTAACATGAGAAATCATCCATCACTACCAAACAGTAAAAATCTCCAGCAATACTAGCACGGTTCACCGGACCGAAGAGATCCATATGAAGTTGTTCTAGAGGAATAACGATCGTGTTTAGTGACTTGCTTGGATGTGATTTCTTCTTTTGTTTCCCCTTCTTGCACGCGACGCAGTGATCATTGAACTTGATGTGATTGAGGGACACACCATCCACTAACTCGTTTGCCATAAGAAAGTTCATCTTTCGTAAGTGAATGTGTCCAATACGTCGATGCCAAAGAATAGAATCTTTTTCAGTAGCTTTTGATACGAAGCAAGTAGCTGAGGGTGAAACAGGTACATCATAACTCATGTCAAGGATATAAATATCATTTGATCGAGGTGATCGTATGACAACCATGTCTTCAGGAATCGTGTATCCCGGTTGAAGGATGACACATTCATTGTCAGTGAAAATAGTGGTGAATTTCTTATCAGAAATCTGTGACACGCTCAACAAATTATGATCCACCTTTTCACAATAATTAACTTTTTCAAACGTCACTTTCCCATTTGAAACTTCTCCCTCCTTCGTAATCATTCCACCATGGTTACCAGCAAACGCAACATAACCCCCTTGAATATCTTTGACGTTATTCAGAAGATCTAGGTTGCCGGTGATATGCCGAGAACATCCACTATCCAATATCCATTTGTAATTGGACGCGGACCTAGATGTGCCCTGCACAAACAAGTAAAATGATTAGTTCGAAAAGGTAGCCCAAGCCTCAGTCTTGGGTTTTGGGAACTTATTTTATTATTTATGTTTTCTGCTGAATTGTACTCTGAGATGTTTGTTTTAATGGAAGAAACCGTTTTCAAGTTTAATTATTTTCTTAAGTGTTTTGTATGATTACCAACTGTGGGGTTCCCGTGGTTCGGGGCCTTACAGGATACCCGAGGCCTAACAATTAAGTATTCCTCCCAATACTATTACTTCATTTGCTCATTTGATTATTTTATTCAATAATCAATTTTATTGTAGTAGATCTTTTTAGAAAATGATAGGTGACTTATATAGAATAATTCAACATAATAATGAATCCATAAGGGATTACATAACTAGATTACCAGGGAAGCTTTGGATATCCCCAACCTTGACATGGCAGCTGCTGTTGAAGCTCTCAAGATGGGATTAAAGAAGGATTCTCCTTTCTATGACGATCTTGTCATGACTCCATGCAAGAATATTGATGAAGTTAGAAACAGAGCATTAAGATACATTCGGCTAGAGGATCACAAGAAGGCTCATGGAAATCTGGTTATCCCGAAGTATGAGTCTACCAACCGAAAGTCAGATTCTCCAAAGAAGTTCTCCAGGCCAAATCCTTATTCCAAACATGATAATCCCTGGATAAACGCCGTAGATGAAGACGAAGATGATGAGGAGTATCCTAAAATCTCCGAATATTGTTTTAACATTAAAATTGGTGGTGTAATATGCGCCATGCAGGATTTAGGTGACAAGGCTAGATGGCCCAAGAAATATGAAAAGTCCGGATCCAGCAAAGACAAGTCCAAATGGTGTGCATTCCATGAAGACGTTGGCCATCGCACTGACGATTGTATAGCACTTTGGAAGGAAATAGGATACCTTCTCAGCAAAGGATACCTGAAGGACCTGTTAGGAAGAAACAAGAACAAGAGTCAGGATCCTGTCAAGATACCTTAAAGGCACCTTCTCCACCACCCGGAGCTAAGGTTGTCACCTTTATCTCGGGAGGATTGTACATTTGTGGAACCTCATACTCGGCGGCCAAGAGGCGTTCCAAAGAAACAAAGATGGACAACGGAGAAAGACCTCTCCGTACTTCCACGTTGACAACTCATGGTGGTTCATACGACGTGTGAATTCGACCCTCAATGCTTTACAATGTGTTTTAACTAAAAGTCTGACAAGTCGTGGTGATACACGAATACCTAGCTTTTGGTTCGATTTGATTACGCATTTTGATTTGTGTATTTTAACTGAAAGTCTGTCAAGTCGTGGTAATACACGATTACCCAACTTTCGATTCAATTTGAATACGCATTTCTGATTTTTGTTGGAACATATAAGTTATGATGGTTCATTCATCGTGTGATTCCAAAGACTCAAATGTTTATATTGTAATTTTGAAAATTCATCGTGATCTGTGAATATTCGAGTTTCATTTCATTTTCTTTTATTATAATGTTCTAAAATTGAAAATTAAAAAAGTCTTGGTGATACATGAATTGGTGAGTTTCAATTCGTTTATTTATTCATTTACTATTATGGTTTAAAATTGAAAATTCGAAAAGTCACGTTGATGCATGAATAGTCGATTTTCAATTTGTTTTCTTTATTTGTAGATATTTATTTATTCTTATGGTTTTAATTAAATATTCGAAAATGTAACGTCCTTGTTTAGAGTTTCACTTAAATAAAATAATATAAGTTCATTTTAAACTTATGTCGTGTTAAGTTATTTAGTTTAATTAAATAAGGGATACTAACACGCATGTTTAAGAGTCGTTTAGGCAATTAACATCCAACTTAGCCCCGTGTGGACCCAATATGATAAATTCATAGCGAAAAAGTCCACACGAAGCTACACGAGTCAAATGGGTCGGTAACTCGCAAGTACAACGCACCAACTATTCAATAAACGCAAATGCGCGTTGTACCTAACCGTTTGAGTAACCGACATCCAATTCAGCCCCAATACTTATAAAAATCATTTTCCAACAGCCCGTATATTAAACCGAAGCTATCCGAACTGAATTGGTCATCACTTACTCCATCCCTCACGTTAAACATAACAATCTACCATTCTAGTCAACCGAAAACTATCTTTCAAACTACAACTAGTTGACCAATAAAACTAACACCAATGGTGCATAATCTTAAAATATGTTATACTAGACATACCTAGGAAGATTTTGGTGCAAAAAACCTCCACCAAAACAGTCCCGGAATTACTCAATTGGACAGCCACTCGGTTAACCTAGAACAAGCCGTTTATCGATCAATACGCGTAATATAATGATCAATTAAGGTGTAAAAGACTTGGGGAAACATAGAACTAACCTTCAATTGAAGTTTTATGCTCAAACCTTGGTTGCAAAAAAGAAAAACGAGGGTGGGGGTGGGGGTGCTGTGCGCCGATCGGACCAAGAGAGGGGAAGGGGGGGTTAGGGTTTTATGTTTTGTGTTATAATATAAAATATTTCATCTTAGCCCCTCCAAGTTGAATGATATGGCAACTTGAAAGAAAAGTTAAGTGATCAAAAGTACCGGGAAAAATGATAAGGTCAACGAGGCATGCCGGATAATTCCCGAGAAGTATACATACTTTACAAGCTTTAAATCTTAGAATCGAAAATTGACGGGCGTTACATCTATCAATCAAACAATCCATAAAAACTCATCAAACACTAACAATTATAATCATTTCTAGGTAGAACCGACAAGATTAGCCTAACATAATTTTTGGACAGCAGCTATTACTCAATAAACACATCAAATAACTCATCCCAGTCATCATACAAATCATTCAACAATCAACAATAATCATAAACCCTTCAATCCTTAATTTAATTGCAAAACTACTTAACAATTGATCAATAAAAAGAAAGTTGATGAACAATGTATTAAACGAAAGGATATGCGACGATTTGGGGCTGCTCTTGGCTGAGAAAAACTGATGAAAAACGTTCCTGAGACTTGTTCTTGACCTCCTTCATCTTCCTTAGCTGCCATAACATCAAACCCTAGCTTCAAACTTTTCTTTTTCTCCTTTGCCTTGCTGCCGATCGGAATTGTTAAGGGGGGGGGGACTAGGGTTTATTTTTTTTATAATATTATATATTGGGCGGGGCTTTGTGTTGTTTCTTGAAATTTTATGCATACAAGGCCCTTAAGCTCCTCGCAAATTCCGGTTTTTCTTTCCTCAACCCGTAACCTACAAGATAAATACTATTATGTAAAACCAAGATAAAATAAGTTAGAATACATTAATTATAAGGTAAACAAGATAAAAAAAAACATAGATAAAAGGTGCAAAAAGTCAGTGTGTTTTACAACACATCAAACACAAATACCACACTCAAACTTTGCTTAAAACAAATAGATATATCATTTGAACCCCTATTTTTATTTAAGCATAAGTTTAAGGTGAATAAGAGATCAAAATCCAGTTAAAAATTCATTTCAAACCATTTTGGAGATATCACAACATGGGATCAGACTATCCAAAATCTTTCACACCAATTCATAGTCAGCGTTATTATGATCTAAGTCAGGTTGACATTAGGTAGTAGCACTTAGCATGATTATCATAACATTTGTGATATGATTAATATTCAATTAAAGCTTAAGTGAAGAATGGTTACATTTTGGACTTCAGGTTTTTCCTAATCTCTTCTCAAGGCTTATTTAGCTCTGTCCAATCATCCCAAATTGACTTCAACCCCCTGATGCCTTGGTCAAAATTGTTTTATGAGTAGTTTATTTGAATATATATATATATATATATATATATATATATATCAGACTATAAGGTTGAACGTTGGATTTACATGCCATCCGGAATTACATGCCTTACACTCAGAGTGTTTAACTTATTTATATGCCCCACCCTTGTAGTTCCCGTAGTGCCCCTTAAGCCATGATATTTTATTACTTATTACTTAAATACTATTTTTGAAGCATTTTACTTTTTCCATTATTTTCTTTTTCTTTCTTTTCTTTTGATTAGTTAGTATATCAATACTTTTATATCTGCTCTTATACTTTGTAAATACATTTTTGTGTGACCAAAACACCAACAGGCTCATGTATGATTGGATAATTGCCTTTCTGCCTATCATTCGGAGAGATGTGCAAGGAAACATACCTTGATCTTTTTATGAGTCACCACGTCAGACTTAGCATGATCATTATCTTTGTATCACTTATGTCACTACACTCATGAAAAGATACCATATGAATTGTCAAGTTATTGAACATAAATCCTTTAAGCCTATAATCCATGGGTTAAGAGTTCAAACAATATACCATCATTTCCCATATAGGTTGGATTCAATCTCCAAATAAAAACATTTTAAGCTTCTTCAAAGCTTGGAACTGAATAATATTATCATGTCTCTTCTGTGTTCACCGAAAACTGTTTGCTTAGTCAAAAATCATTTTGTGCCAAATATTAGTTTCTTTGAGAAATTAATTTTGCATCTAATATTTGTAACACACTTTGTCATTTAAGCATATAAGACTTACAAACAGCACAGAAGTTACACACAATTTGCAAACTCATTCATTTTTAAGTGATCTTTCACTCCGAGCACACAAGTGTTCTATCGAGCAAACTTGTCACTTATTATGTGACTGGGTGTGCTCGATAGACTTAACTCAAATTTAACATTACAATGCACGTGCTCGATTGACTTCTATGAAGTTTCATTTTGCTCGAGTACTAACATGTGCTCAAAATACATAGAGATGATTTCGGACACTGTCATTGTGCTCGAGCCACAGATATATGCTCGAAAAACAAAAAATGCTTTCAAGATATATTTCCATGCACGAACAATAGATACATGTCACTTGTGCTTGAAATACTCGAAAAATTTTCAAGTATGCCTGTCTGTGCTCGAGGAGCAACAAACACAACTCCAAGTACAGATCCATGATTGAAATACTTAAAACTACAAAATATATCCTGTAAGCTTATGATTAAGTACTAGAGACATGTATAACACAGACATATCAATTTTCACACAAACAATTAAACAGACATGATTCAATCAATCAACATTGTCATTCAAGCATACGTCCACTCATGCAACTTATCACAGTGAGCAACAAAAGATAGTCAGTAAGCATCTTACCTAAGCACACATCATCAATCAAATTTCATCAGCATTTATCATACCTAGGCATTTTAACAGAAAGTAAAACCTGGTCTTATCTATAGGTTTGGTGAACAAGTCAGCCAAGTTATCAGTTGTGTCCACCCTTATCAATTCTATTAAGTCTTTTTCACTACAGTCCCTAATAAAGTGATGTCTAATTTTAATGTGCTTAGTTTTAGAGTGTTGCACTAGATTTTTAACAATGAACTTGGCAGCAGTGTTATCAATTAAGATGAGAAATTCAGACCATAGTCCAGCAGTTGATTTTGTATCCATAAAACATGTGCACAGCATGCAGATGCAGCAATATATTCAGCTTCAATAGTTGAGATGGACACTATAGTCTGCTTCTTGCATTGCCAAGACACGAACCTGTTTCCTAGAAACTGGCATCCCCCTGAAGTTGATTTCCTACTCATATTGCAACCATCATAGTCACTATCTGTATAGGCCATCAAGTCAAAGGAAGGGTTCTTTGGGTACTAAATCCCCAAATCTGGTTTTCTTTTAAGATATCTGAATATCCTATTCACTGCTAACATGTGGGAGACTTTTGGATTAGATTGAAATCTTGCACAAACACACACAGCAAGCATAATATCTGGCCTAGATGCAGTTAGATACATTAATGATCCTATCTTGGCCCGATACTCATGCTGGTCCACTGGCTCCCCCTTTTCATCAGGTATCGTTTTCTCATGTGTGTCCCTTGGTGTGGACACTGTCTTGTAATCCTGGCACTTGAATTTGTTAAGAATGTCTTGAACATATTTAGCTTGATTAATGAAGATGCCATCTGCCTTCTAATGCACTTAAAGTCCAAGGTAGATGTTAATTTCTCCCATAGAACTCATCTTGTATTTTGATTTCATCACCTGTTCAAAGTCCTTGCACATCTGTTCATTTGTTGAACCAAAGATGATGTCATCAACATACACTTGTACAAGCAGTAGATCTTTCTTACATTTCTTGTAGAACAGAGTCTTGTCTAATGCTCCACGGTAGAATCCATAATCCAACTAGTGATTTGACAGCTCATCATACCAAACTCAAGGAGCTTGATTGTAACACCGTGAAAATACCCCATCTAGTTTTCGGCCAATAATGTCAAAATTGGAAGTTAAGGGGCTAAAAATGCCAATTTTGAAAGTTAAAGGACTGAAAATGAAAAATTTGGGTTTTGAGACCCATCGCGCTACGTGATGGTCTCCTGAATAACTCCGTCGCGCTACGCGACAGAGAATGACACAATTCAAGAAAAAGGGGGGCGACGCGCTACGCGACGGCCAAACTCAATTGGTCCATTGCGCGCGCGATGACCAGGTTAAGTAACCCAGGACACGTGGACAACCACGTGTTAACACGTGACAACTTCTTATTAATTGCGTTGTCGCGCTACGCGACGGCCTTGGGGAAAAGGCCATCGCGCTACACGATGGTCTGCAAAACTCGTCGATAAAAGGGGAGCTACGGGCTCAGCCTATTCATCCCGAATTTCACACTCATTTTCACACATTTAGCATCGGTAAGCGTGCTAGGAAGTGCTGAGGTGCCGAGAGCTGATTTTATGAAGAAACAGGGCATTGTTACGCTGTTTAACGAACTGCTGATCTCGTAATCAAGATACGAGCTGAACTACTGCTGAATTTTTCATCTCTCATTCTCGCCTAGCTGGATAAGGTAGGATTAGTGTTAAGTAAGCCTGTTATATATAGTTTTTAATACCTGGTTATGGTTATAGTCGTTAAATTGTAATTATTTTCAAGTGATGTTTTATAAAGCAAAGACGTTGCTTCCACGTGAAGTAATGTTATGAAAACTATTATTTTGATGGGCATGTAGTAACTGGAAGGGGGGTATCATTAGTAGACTCTTCTTGCCTAAGGAAAGCAATTCGTACAAATCACAACCAACCGCGGGAACCATTTGCTTACCTGGAGAAGTTTGCCAACGTGATATTCTTTATTAGGCCAAAGCGTGCTATTCCAAACGTCATATATAAATTCAAAGTATTTTCATAAAACGACTATAACTATACTAAGGTTAGGTCAGACATTAAGTCTGCTGATCAGACGACGAGTCTGCTGAACTGAATCAGACATTAAGTCTGCTGATCAGACCTCGAGTCTGCTGAACTGAATCAGACATTAAGTCTGCTGATCAGACCTCGAGTCTGCTGAACTGAATAAGAAATTAAGTCTGCTGATCAGACCTCGAGTCTCTTGAACTGAACCTGACATTATGTCTGCTAATCAAACCTCGAGTCTGCTAAACCGAATCAGACTTCAAGTCTGTTGAAACTGTAACAGACTTAAAGTTTGCTGATTTATACTAACTATGTACTTATGTATACCTATTATGAATATAGGTTAATAGCATACTGAAGCCAAGGAGGTTGATATTTTCTGCTGATAATATAAGGTGAACACGTTAAACCTTTACTATCTGAACTGATTTTACTCTTGTAATAAACAAGTTGTTTATTACAAAGAGTCTGATAAATGTTTGCATGAGATATAATCTCTAAAATCATTATAATACAAAATAGATAATAAAAAGCAAACTCAGACCGAATACACATGTGTCTGGATCCAAACATAACTGATAATTGGCATACAAAACCAAGTCAGTCATAACCGGTTCTCCAACATGGTTATATAGTATAGCCTAGGAGAAGGTTGTCTGCGAATAGGGGCTGTATACTAGGGGAACCTTTGAATTGTGTATGTAGGGCAGTGGTAAAAATCTCGGGAATGGACAGGCGTTCCTGCTGAGTTTGTGAAACAGAAAACTATGTTTGTATTTAATGACTGTTATAAAAGTTTTATCGAGTCAACGTTTCACCAGCATATAGCTGACGTGTTTTCCCACCCTTGCAGGTAACTAGATGATAATAGATGATATACAAAGATTGGAGTCATAGAAGATCTCTCGAGATGGCTCGTTTTTGAATATTAACAAATCCTTGTATTTTAATATCACGAATTTGTAAACCTGAAACTTGGGTGTTTAATTTATGAGTAATCTTGATAATGTAAATTAATATTTTAATATTTAAAAGACTTCCGCTAAAATAAACCCGCTACTCTGATATATTTACAAAACAGGTACCAACTGATGGTCACACTCCTAGGCCCTGGATTGGGGTGTGACAGGTTGGTTTCAGAGCCATCGGTCTCAAGTGAATTAGGTATTAAAATTAGTACCTAAGCTTTAACCATTTATTTGATAAGTAGGGATAAGTTATGATTGGCAGTCTACCTATCCCTAAGTTATTATATATACAGATGTCTTACAATAACTTCTACAGACAAAAACGTCGGGTCGCAAGGCGATCTAATCCTGCCCCCAATGTTGAGCCGTCTGACCGAGTTAGCACAAATTTTGGTCCTAAGTGGCCAACTGTTTCGGTAAATCCGACTGAACCGATGCATATGAACCCGGCTCATCTGAATCTGATGATCCAAACCAATTACACCCTGATGATCAAATCGATCCTTACTTGGCTTACGGAAGCCAATCAATGTATGCTCCGGGAAGTCCAGAAATGCCATTCGAAATATCCAATGATACTTCCGAAATTGTTCCGATAACCGGTACCCCGAATTATTATCCGGAAGTTCAAAGTAGAGTCAAGCAAGAAACTAGTACTGAATCTTCGAGTTGGATGAACTGTCATTCCATCCAGAGTTTATGGCATTTTGGATCACCCACACCAGGTGCTCAAACTTTAGCTGAACCAAGTCGAAGATCGGTTTATTACTCTGATAATCCTAATTTTCCACCGTATCATGGATCGGTACCAATCATAGATGAACAAGCAAACGAGATACGGGAAGAAGCCCGTCTGATTGAAGAATTCTATCCAACCAATCTACCTGATGAGGAAATGCAGACATATATAGCTAATCCTCACTTGTATCCGAGAGAATACGCTTATCTTTTTCCTTCGGCATCCGCACCGGTAGGGTATCCCAACCCACCTAACTCGGTGATGGATGAATTAAGAAACGAAAGGATCATGAAGAAAAAGATGGGTGAAAAGATAACAAAAAAATGTGATAAGATGAAGAAGATGGTTAAGAAATGGACCAAAGATTAGGATTATATAACTACTGTTGTTGTATTTCTATCTTTTGTAATACTATGAATAAAAGTTTGCATATTGAGTTTTAAATTCATGTATTTATATGATTTACAGAATTTCTGAACAACAAGAAACCCGAGTCAGTCAAGGGAGTAATAAAGCAAAGACCCTTGAAAATAATAATTTATTGCCTGAAGAATACATTGGAGAAATTCGTGATATGATAAGAGAAATAGTTTCTCCATTAATCAAAGAAGCTGTGACTCCGTTAATAAAAATCGTTCAAGACCACACTACGAATTAAAAAAGTTTGGCTAGATCAAAAACAAGATCAATTAAACAACCAAGTCATAGCATATCTGTTCATTCTAAACCAAAAGATTCAAAAAGGACGAGGGATGATAAAACAAATGAACTAAAAGATAAGGGATACGAGAGTTCTACTACTTAATATGAGCCAAGATAAATAAAGAAAAGGAAAGTCAATACGGGATGTACGTTTAAGGACTTTCAAGTATACAAACCGAAAGAATTCTTTGGGGATAAAGGCGCGATTGTTACTCTTTGTTGGCTCGAGGAAATGGAGTCAATAATTATTATTAGTAAGTGTACCGAAGAGGAGAGTATCCAGTACTCATCTCATATGTTTAAAGGAGAAGCGCTGGAATGGTGGAATACGTTGATAGACATGAAAGGAAGAAGTAATTTGTATAATCTTGAATGGGAAACATTTAAAGAACTGATCAAAAAAAGATTCTGTCCTATCAACGAGGTTGATCAGATTCAAACCAATCTTTAGAACCACAAGGTTATTGGCACCAATATCAAGGAATACAACACTAAATTTCTTGAGTACTGTAGGCTTGTTCCACATCTTGTTACTCCTGAATATAACAAGGTGACTCGATATATTTATGGTTTGCCAAAGGAAATCCGTGATCTTGTGAGATCACATATGCCTACAATAATTGAGTCTGCTATTGAGCTGGCTGGATATTTGATGGATAGTACGATTAGAAATTGAGAGGAGGAAAGGAAGATGGCGACTGAGAAGAAGCGTGAAATTGATGAGAAAAGAAAGTTTGAAAGAGGGAAGGAGGGGTCGGCTGCATTTAACCGATCAATGTGTAAAAACTGTGGTAAGCGACATGATGGGAGGTGTTTAAAGCCTATACCGAAAGTTGTTGTAACGCCCGTTAATTCCGGTTACAAGAGTAAAACTTGTAAAGTATGTATTATTCTCGGGATTTAACCGACGTTTCTCGGGAGCCTTTACGTCATCCCGGTACGTTAAAATTTTGTAACTTTCCACCCAAGTTGCTACACACTTCATACTGGAGGGACTAGAGTGTAATTTATTTTATATCATAATATTAAGAAAAGAAAAAACCCTAACCCTAACTCTATGCGCAGCCGATCGCAACTAGGACCCCCCCCCCCAGCTCGTTTTTCTTCTGCCCAGCCAAGTTTCAGCTGTGAAAACTTCAATTCAAGGTCGGTTTTATGTTTCCCCATGTCTTTTACACCTTAATTGATCATATTAACGCGCTTATTGGTCATTAAGGTTGAGTTTTGATGATAACAGTTTGCTGACAGATTCGTATACGTTTATTGTAGGGTCTGTAACGCGATGTTAATCCATTGTTTTTGATCGATTCTTGATTCCATGATGTTCTACTTCGAGTCTAGTTTCCAGAAAGGTATAATCGAGTGTCAAAGCTGATGCGGGATGACGGATTCTGGTCTGTCTTCCCGACGTCATAACCTTTTTTCGACAGGTCCAAATTGGTTGGTTCCACTTCTGGAAGTTAGTATTTTAAGTTAGGAACCAAACCTAATTGGAATCGTTTAATTTGGTTTGGTAATGAATTTTATAAAAATAAAACCATTTTGTTGCGCACTGAAATAGCTGCACGTACTTTGCTGTGTTGGAGGAATTTTTATAATTTTTGTGTCAAATAGAAATATATAATAAAAATATATTTATAAACCTAAGACATTGATTAAAGTCTGGTAAAAATTTATTAATTTATTTCAAAGGTCATCCTATGTAATTAAATGCATCTTCGCATGCTAAAATCTACACGTTTTCCTCGTTATTAATCGATAAGTTCGTTTTAGGCTTAACCGGTGGATTTGGTTAGTTGAAAGGTTATAGGGGCTGAGGTAAAGTAATTGGGTATGGGTTGGGACTTGGGCAAAGGTGTTGGGCCTTGGGCCAGGTGTTGGGCCTTGGGCCAACGTGTTGGGCCTTGGGACAAAGTGTTGGGCTTGAATTGCCCATTAGGCAAGAGTGTTCTTACGGTCTAGTTTAGTAACGCGTTGTGTATAATTTACAGGCCCTTGCTTGTGATTGTGCACTTAGGGATTTCCTAGCTCGTTGCAGGTGTTCAATTGATTTCAGGTGAGTTCATGATGCTCCCTTTTTAACTCTTTTTAAATTTTGGGCTAGCATGCACACCTAAGTGTTTTCTTACATGATGAAATGTTTTAAACGATTTTATATAGGCTTGTTAGTATATGGTAGGCCTTGGGATGTTAAATATATATATATATATATATATATATATATATATATATATATATATATACATTATTGTTTGGCCTATATTTGGCGATGTTGTAGTCGTTTCGACTACTGATGTTGCGTATGCCTACTTTGTGTTTGCATGCGTTGATGTTACGTGTTTGGGTTGTACGTTTGCTCGACCCTGATGTTATTACTTGGATGATATATATGTGTAGGTATATAAGTATAAGGATGTTTATATATAATTATAAGGACGATTATATATAATTATAAAGATGTTTGTATTTAATTATAAAGATGTTATGTATATATATATAAGGATGATTACTTATTGTTGATGATGGCCTAACTGTTTTATCCCGTTTATTTGGCCTAACTGTTTTATCCCTTTTATTTTAAAACTTTTGGGATGACTATTATGATTATCATTATTGATGTTATTTATTAAAACTTGAATTCACTCAGCTCAAGCTGACTTTGTGTGCATGTTAGTGTGAGTTTCAGGTTAGGAGGAGGATGCCTTATCGCTTGGACGTACACGAAGCTACTTGGACGGTGAAGGGCATACGTGGATGGAAGATTTTATTATTGAACATTTTATTTTAAAAAGTTTTATAAAATATAATTAAATTGGTTTTGGGCAATATTCCCGGGATTTTGGGAACTTATTTTATTATTTATGTTTTCCGCTGAATTTACACTCTGAGATGTTTTATTTAATGGAAGAAACCGTTTTCAAGTTTTAATAATTTTAATAAGTATTTTGTATGATTACCAACTGTGGGGCTCTCGGGGTTCGGGGCCTTACAAGTTGGTATCAGAGCCATGGTTCGAGGGATCCGAGCATCCCTGAATGCTTGGACTCGAACTGTAAGAAAAGAGACCAGTATGCCCACCGCGAGTAGATGTACGACAACAGGTAACTTTAAATTATTTAGTCATTACTTTAAATTTAAGATTTCCAGTATGTGATTAATTGTTAAGTGTTAGATAGAATGCTAATGTGGTTAGGGGCAGGGGGTGCTTAGAACGGTCCGGTGAAGTAAACGACTAATAACACTTGATCAACGTTATTAACAGTTTTACCCTTACCTTCCATGTTTTAAATACCACTTGTGTCTGAGTATGTTAGGGTTCCGTCTTTATAGGGATAGGATTTGGCTAACTCTCGAGTCGTTAGCGTTAAAGTTTATCTTATTCCCTAAATTCTCCTGTTCGTTTCCCATCCTCTCGAACGTTTTGCACGTAATTGTTTAGCTGAGGCGTAGCATACTGTCACTCTGGGTTCCTTGGTACTCGACCGCTTAAATTCCTCGCTCGTTCAAGAATGTATGAGCAACTGTTTAGCTAAGTAGGAGCGTGATGTTATCCCAGATACCTTTCAACTTGATGAATTACCGACGTCAGTCTTATTTTATTCGGGCGCCAGAAAAAGTTTTGTGTCTACCACTTTCTGTTCCTCGTTGAATAAATCACCCGAGCGCGTAGTCGATGTGTTTGAGGTTGAGGTCGCCGTAGGAAAATCCGTGTCCGTGTCTAGGGCTATTCAGGGTTGTTCCATCGAGTTTTCTGGGTATAGATTCCCGGTGCGATTGTATTTGATGCCGCTTGGTTGTTTCGATGTGGTGCTCGTGATGGATTGGCTCGCGAATGTTGATGCTCAGATCATTTGTGGTCAGAAACTCGTTCGTCTAAAGGCCCCGGATGGGACTCAAATTATGGTCTTCGGTGATCGGAATGTTGTGACGCCACATATTATATCCATGCTTAAGGCTGGAAAGTTGATGCAGCGGGTGTGTGGGGCGTATCTGGCGTATGCTATGAATGTGAATACCGAGGTGGCTACCGTCGGTGATGTTCCTATTGTTCGGGATTTCCCGAATGTATTTCCAGATGAATTGTCAAATGTGCCGCCGGATTGCATGGTCAAGTTCCAGATAAACCTTGTACCGGGCGCCAAGCCCGAGCTCCCAACTGCCTAGCACCGAATGAAATGAAGGAAGTTATGGCTCAGTTGAAAGACTTGCTCGATAAGGGCATTATTCGACCGAGCATCTCGCCTTGGGGTGCCCCGGTCTTGTTCGTTAAGAAGAAGGACGATAGCATGCGAATGTGCATTGACTACCGTGAGTTGAATAAGCTCACTGTTAGAAATCGGTACCCGCTCCCGAGGATCGACGACTTATTTGATCAGCTCCAAGGGGCTAGTTGGTTCTCGAATATCGACCTTAGGTCCGGGTATCATCAGCTAAAGATTCGGGAGGAAGATATTCCTAAGACTGCCTTCCGCACTCGTTATGGACATTATGTATTTCTGGTGATGTCTTTCGGTTCGACCAACGCACCGGCTGCGTTCATGGATCTTATGAACCGGGTGTGTAGGCCGATGCTCGGTGGTTCGGTTACTGTGTTCATCGCCGACATTCTTGTGTACTCTAAAAGTGAATCCGATCACGGCGGTCATCTCTCGAAAGTTTTGGAAGCTCTGCGAAAGAACAAGTTGTATGCAAAATTTTCTAAGTGTTCCTTCTGGTTGCGTGAGGTTCAGTTCTTGGGTCATGTTATTAACCCGAGTGGTATTTTGGTTGATCCTTCAAAGGTGGAAGCCGTGAATGATTGGGAGTCTCCTAAGCCTCCATCTGAAATCCGTAGCTTTCTGGGCTTGGCGGGGTATTACCGCCGCTTTATTCACGACTTTTCTAAAATTGCTTCTTCACTAACCAAGTTGACTAAGAAGAGTGTTAAGTTCGTTTTTGGTACTGAGCAGGAGTAGGCTTTTCTCGAGTTGAAGAACAGGTTAACGCATGCCCCGATTTTAGCTCTACCTGAATGCACCGATGGTCTGGTGGTTTATTCTGATGCCTCTTATCAGGGGCTTGGGCGTGTTTTGATGCAGCGAGGTCGAGTCATTGCTTATGCCTCACGGCAGTTGAAGCCTTATGAGGCGAATTATCCTACCCACGATTTGGAGCTGGCGGCGGTGGTGTTTGCGCTCAAGTTGTGGAGACATCATTTTTACGGTGTTCCTTGCGTTATCTATACCGATCATAAAAGCTTAAAATATTTCTTCGAACAAAAAGGAAGTGAATAAGCGCCAGCATCGATGGTTGGAATTGATTAAGGATTATGAGGAGATTATGTACAATCCAGGTAAGGCTAACGTGGTGGCTGACGCGTTGAACCGGAAGGAGAGACCGAAGCCGATTCATGTAAAATCTTACCAGCTTATCCTTAAACCCGATATTTTGAAGCAAATAGTCAGCGTTCGGAATGAGGCTTTGCAGGTGTAATGGATTATGTCAGAACGTGTTTGGAGTCAGGAGAAATTGTTGGAAGACGTTGGTGACGGGGTGAAGTATAAGGATGGTCTTTTATGGGTACCGAGGTATGGGGGATTCAGAGATAAAATTTTGGATGAGGCACACAAGACGCGCTATTCTATTCACCCGGGCGTGAACAAGATGTACCAAGACTTGAAGAAAAATTATTGGTGGCCTGCGATGAAGTTTGAGGTGGCTCAGTACGTGAGTAAGTGTTTGACGTGTCTACAAGTTAAGGCCGAGCATCAGAAGCCGTTTGGGAAACTGATGTGTGTCTAATAACCCTATAATAATGACCCTCACAACTAAGCTTTAATATTAAAACGAAAATCCTAAAACCACACACAACCGGCAAGTGTACCGATCGCAAGTAGTATAGACTTAGGAAGTCCGAGTATCGAACACGTGGACACGTTAGAACGCTAAAGATCACTAAACCTAGACAAGACCTACCTTAAAATAATATTATATTGATTTTTGATTTCTTTTAACTTAACTGAACTAACTGAATTAACTAACAAAACTTACCAAAAATAGAAAACTTAACGGAAAACTAACTGTGTTAACTTAGGATGGAGAAAACGTCTACCTAGGTCTGAATCAAATTGTAGGTCTAACAAGCTAATGGATTGAATGATATATAGACACCGGTCCCTAAAGATGACACGACTAAGGATCGCTCAGGCTCACTGGATTACCTCTCGGTCTCCCACAACAAACCCTAACTACTCAAAATCGGCTAAAACGACCAAACCGGGAAACAATTGCTAACGTGTTCTAATGCTAGATCACCTCTCGGTCTCACCAACACTCGACCCTAATGGAAATGAATACTACACAACCAAGGATAGAGGAACAATTCAACTTAAACCAAAATAGATCAACTAGTCGCTCAAACACCTAAACCCGACAAGAAACGAACTCGCTCTCGCGCAATCCTTATTCTAGCATGCAAAGGCAATGAGACAACCCTAACTTCCTATCACCTCTCGGTCTCAAGAAAGGTGTTTAACCGCTATACTTAATCCAAATAATCACGCAACAAAACACTACGGTGGTACCTACCGCAAACAAACCCTAAACACAAAGTCTAGAATCAAACAATGCACCGATCAATCAATACAAAATTAATAAATCGACACACGGGGTTTATGCAATGAATCACCAAATTTTCCAGCCCTTAAACACAACCTATTTCATGTCTAAATCAAACTTTACAATAACAATTAAGGTCTATTAATCAAACAATCCATAAAACTCATCAAAACCTAACAATTATCATCATTCCTAGGTAGAACTAACAAGATTAGCCAAGCATATTAATTGGATAGCAGCAAACACTCAATAAAATCATCATAAAACTCATACCAACCATCTTAACAATCGTCCAACAATCAATCCTAATCATAAACAATTCAATCTCTCAAGTAATTGCAAAACAATTCAACAATTAAGCAAGAAACTAAAAGTGTATGAACAATGAAAAAGAGGTAAGGATATGAGGTGTTCCGGGGCAGCTCTCGGCTGTAAAAAACAGTGGTGAATGATCCCGAGGCTTGATTCTTGCTTGTTCTTCCTTCCCTAGCCGTCACACGATCAAAATCCTAGCACACAAAAGCTTTTTCTTTCTTTTTTCTTGCTGGAAATTCTGATCAGCAGCTATTGTGCTGCTGTTGGCTGTTGTTGGCTGCTGTTGTGCTGCTATTGATGCTGTTGTGCTTCTATTGATTCCGATCAGCAGCTATATTTGGCTGATTAGGGTTTTATTTTTTTATATAATATAATATGGTCTTGGGCCTCCATGATGCATACGGGTCGGGCCTTGAGCTTTGTCTTGAACTTGTATGCGTAAAAGGCTCGTAGAATGCTCGAAAAGTCCCGGTTTCTTCCTTTCTTTTACCCAAAACCTACAAGATTAATAAATGTATGTAAAACCTATCTAAAACGAGTTAAAACATATAAAATATAATATAATACGTAGATAAAACGTGCAGAAAATACGAGTGTTTTACAACACATCAGAAACTCCAGCCATTGGAAATACCTGAATGGAAATGGGAGCATCTTACAATGGATTTTAGGACTAAATGGCCTCGTACTCCTAAGTGTAGTTATGACACCATTTGGGTAATTGTTGATAGATTGACCAAGAGCGCTCATTTTTTACCGATCCGAGAGACTTTTAATTCCGAGCAGTTGGCCGATGTGTTTATTCGTGAGATCGTTTCTAGGCACGGGGTGCCGGTGTCCATTCTTTCGGATAGGGATACGCGTTTTACCTCCAGGTTTTGGAAAAGGTTTCACGAGGAGATGGGTACCAAACTCCTTATCAGTACTGCCTATCACCCGCAGACGGATGGTCAGTCCGAGAGGACAATTCAGACTCTTGAGGATATGTTGCGGGCCTGGGTAATTGATTTTGGTGGTAATTGGGATCGTAACTTACCGTTGGTAGAGTTCTCATATAATAACTGTCACACCCCGACTAGCACAATGCGGAAGCGTAAAACGGGAATATAACAGACACATCTGATATCAACACATTGTTTATAAAGAAACATTGCAAACTAATTTACAATATATTACATTTCTTCGTTCTATCATTGTTTTACAGTCTAGGCGATACAAACAAAACCGGTTCGTTAACTATACATTCATACTACTATCGCCCTTGCTTCTATTCACGTAGCATCAACCACACACCTCAGGCAAGTAACAGGTCACCAAATCATTCCAATTTAGGTACACCTGAAAAGCAGTTTAAAACGGGTCAACTACTAGAGTTGGTGAGTTTCACAAGTTTCAAGAAATCAGTAATGAGTATTCACAAGTCAACACTTGTAATCATGAAATAAGTATGTATGTATGTAAATTATGTATGTGATGTAATTATGCTAAGCTACAGCGAAGCCTGGACTATTCGTGCTGCGTGCCTCCATTTCCCACGCTCAATCAACCACTGTGGCCCCTTTCCGCCCACAACATGCCCCGGTAGCTATGCCTAACACTACATAGCTGGTTCGTAAAAATAAATGGACATGTGCAAACGGGATAATGTCTCAGCAATCGTGCTGGCCCCGCCTGGGTTTGTCAAACCAATAGTACTATTCACAATCCACCGGCTCGAAGTTAATCACTATGTTAGTGGGGACTTTCATGTGTTAGCACTTAGATAATTCACATCATCACATGTTTCAGGTATGTATATGAGATCAAAAATGCTTTTCACCCCGAAAGTTCGTAAAACTGTTTAAAGAGTGGGGTCATGAAACTCACGGTTTAGTAGATATTCAGTACTGTATCAGCTCGTGGTTTGATCGGTTTGCTATCTGTAGTTCCTATAATCAATATTATAATAATATTAATATTTTAATATTATTATAATCTCAATACTAAACTGGGCTTTATAACTAATCTGGGTGTATCTGGAACGCCCAGAAAGTGGCAATAGGCTTAGGCTGTGATGTTGTTCAATGTCTAATACTTAAACCTGAATTTGGCTCAGATTCTCGTTTTTCCCAGCTGGGCCAAGTTGTTCATTTACGCGTTCAGAAAACAGTTATGGGGAAATAAGCTTGGGTAAATGTATTGGTTAACAAAATGATTAAGTTATAAAGAAGGATCACCTATTAGGGTCCCGGATTAGCCACGGGGCCCGTTTCCGTTTATTCAGTTTGATATGAAAAGAAACGCGCACAATCCACCCGGATTGTCCAGGTTTCTAATAGAAAAGTTCATTTTCACTTAATTAGTCCAAAAATATGATTTTTGATTACTCTTGGTGTTTTGATATTCCCGCAGGTTCGTTGGTCGCGAACTTGCCGGTTTTTATAAAAACTGAATTTGGTTAATACTCAAATTAGCATAATTAATTAACCGTTAATCATTAAATTATGA
This sequence comes from Bidens hawaiensis, assembly GCF_021521415.1. Lineage (NCBI taxonomy): Eukaryota > Viridiplantae > Streptophyta > Magnoliopsida > Asterales > Asteraceae > Bidens > Bidens hawaiensis. Next base: position 20,543 of record NW_027495033.1, read on the forward strand.
AAATTTAGCCACTTATCAATTAAAATATGTAGTTTTTATTAAAATATTTCTAGAATTATTTACTAATTTATTAATTTATAAAAATTCATTTAATCAGCTACATTTCGCCTGAAAATCGTCCGTTTACCCCAAACAATTTCCAAAAATTGCACAAAAGTTCCTGAATGCTCAAATCATGTCCCAAATCAACCTGTATCAATTCCAGAATGTAAAAAGCCCGTGCGAGCTATAAAAATTCACACGAACGCAAATAAACAAAACACCTTTAAACATCTCGAAATGATCCCAAAATTAATATGTTATCAAAATACATCAAATCTGAGTTCCTAGAAAATTTTCATAATTTTTGAAGTATTTTAGCTATTTTTCCCAAATAAACATCCCAATTTGGTAATAAATTCGCCAAATATTCTCGGATGGTCGAAAAATTACCAAATTTGAACAGGGACTTATTGACATGATCCCTGATGTCCCTGCAAAATTTCAAGGCCTAAAAATATGCACATCACAACCTTAACCTAAATAGCCCGTAAGCGAGTGTTTCAGCGTTACCTTAGCGGGTTTGGCTCGTTTCCGACTTTTTAATCAACTTTTCAGGTTCTTGTGCTTCTAAGCAAGCTAGGTACAAGTCCTATATCACAAACCAAGCAATATTTCATCAACATAACAGCCCTTAACTTAGGGTTTCGGCCAGTGCACAAAAACGAACTTTTGAACCGTAAAAACGCCGTTTCAATCCTTTAATCCGTGTTTATGGCCAAAAAAACTATCAAAACAGGTTCCTTACCATGTGTATGATCAAAACATGTTTATGGACCATTTTTAGGATTTTTACACGGTTAAGAATGATTTTTAGTAACCAAGACATGTCTTTATGGTATTAAACAAGTTTAAACAAGTACAAAAGCTACTTATTTAAGCCCCTTACCTTAGGGATTGAAGGATTTTGGCTGGAGCAGAACTTATGTCCAGAGTTTTCAAGAAAATGAGGTTGAAAATATCTTGGATCTAGTTTATATGTGAAAGAATAAAAAGGGGGGGTGGCTGCTGTTTGCGATGGGAGCTTCATGGGCCCACCTTGGGCCCATTTTGGCCCAAGTTACTGATTTCTCAAGCCCAAATACGAAAATCCCGGTCCAAATTTAGTTCGGGTTCGGTTTTTGGCGCGAAAAACTTATCGGGTGCGTTAAACAACGCGAAAACAAGTGTTTTTCGGCTAGTTTTGTGTAAAATTATAAAAACATACTATATGTTTGTAAAAATCAAAAATATTTTCACGGATCACTTAAAACATTTCAAGTAAGTGTTTGGTAAATCTTCTTCGGCTTACCGGATGATACAATGCTTGGTTTGTAACTATCTTTCGCGTTTAAATCTATAGCGGGTAGTTAAACGAGCATGTTTTCGTTTAACTTGTTTGCTATCAAACTAAGGCCATATTTCTAATATTTTAGCTTGTATAGATCGTATATCACTTATAGATGGCTCCCCGAGATATCTGGGTCATAACCCGACCCGTTCGGTTAATCGTTCATTTGTTATGCAAAAGGCGTTTATTTGCTTAATCGGTAAATACGTACTGAGGTGTACCTTATTTTGGCTCAAATGTCACATTCTCCCCCCGTTAGAAAATTTCATCCCCGAAATTTAATTATTCAACTTTGTCTTTGTTTGGAAACAGGTGCGGGTATTTCTTTTTTAATTCAGATTTCCGCTCCCACGTGAATTCGGGTCCCTTTTGTGAATTCCACCGAACTTTTACTAGAGAGATTTTGTTGTGTCTTAATTGTTTAATTTTCCCTCTAATATTTCCACCGGTTCTTCAACGAAATTCAGTTTTTCGTTTATGTTTAAGTCTTTTAATGGCACGATTTTAGTTTCGTCCGTAAGACACTTTTTCAGGTTCGAAACATGAAAGACATCGTGAATAGAACTCAACTCCACAGGAAGTTTCAGTCGGTAAGCTACCGGAACTATCTTAGAAAGGACTTCATATGGCCCAATGTATCGCGGAGCTAGTTTACCGGTTTTTCCGAATCGAATGACACCTTTCCACGGGGATACTTTCAGAAAAACTTTGTCGCCTATTTCAAAGGATAACGGCTTTCTACGAACATCAGCGTAGCTTTTCTGTCGATCTCGGGCGATTTTCAATTTGCTTGTGATCTTACGGATTTTGTTGGTGGTTTCTTTAATCAAGTCAGATCGTGTAATTTGGGTATCTCCAACCTCAGTCCAACACAAGGGTGATCTACATTTCCATCCGTACAGCGCTTCATACGGTGTCGCTTGAATGCTCCTGTGATAGCTGTTATTGTATGAGAATTCAACTAGTGGAAGATGTTGATCCCAGTTTCCACCGAAGTCTAGTACACAAGCGCGAAGCAAATCTTCTAAGGTTTGAATGGTTCGCTCAGATTGACCGTCGGTTTGGGGATGGAAGGCGGTACTTAGGTCAATTCGGGTTCCCAAAGCTTCTTGTACGGCTTGCCAAAAACGAGAGGTGAAATGGCTATCGCGATCAGAAATAATTGAAACGGGTACGCCGTGTCGGGATACGATTTCATTGATGTAGATGTGAGCAATTTTTTCGGTTGTGAACGTGGTTCGAATTGGAAGGAAGTGTGCGGACTTGGTTAATCGGTCAACTGTCACCTATACTGCATCATTTCCTCAGGAATTTTTTGGGAGGTGTGTTACAAAATCCATGGTAATTTGTTCCCATTTCCATTGTGGTATTTCCGGTTGGTTCAACGTTCCCGAAGGTTTTTGATATTTAGCTTTAATCCTCGCACAAGTTAAACATTTACTGACAAACGTGGCTATATCTTTCTTCATACCGGGCCACCAATAATACTCCTTCAAGTCCTTGTACATCTTATCTGTTCTTGGGTGAATGGAGTATTTGGACTTATGGGCTTCGTCCATGATCAAGTCACGCAGATTACTGAAAGTGGGAATCCAAACTCGGTTTTTGTAGTATAGAATTTTGTCAGTTCTTTCTTCAAAATGTTGTTCGGTTGCATGCAAGTTTTCATCTTCCAAGTGATCTCCTTTCAGAACTTCGTTTTGAGCCATACGAATTTGTTCGGTGAGACTGGTTTGGATGATCATTCCAAGTGCTCGGACCCGTAGTGGTTTGATCCTGTCTTTTCTACTCAAAGCATCTGCCACTATATTAGCCTTGCCCGGGTGGTATCGAATCTCACAGTCATAATCGTTCAACAGTTCTACCCATCTCATTTGCCTCATGTTTAGCTCTTTCTGGTCATAAATATGTTGTAGGCTTTTGTGGTCGGTGTATATTGTACACTTGGTGCCATACGAATAGTGCCTCCAGATCTTGAGCGCAAAAATAACCGCGCACAGTTCCAAGTCATGGGTGGTATAATTCTTCTCGTGCACCTTTAATTGTCAAGAAGCGTATGCTATGACTTTGTTTCTTTGCATAAGTACACATCCCAACCCATTTCGGGACGCATCGCAATAAACAACCAGATCATCAGTTCCCTCTGGAAGACTTAGTATCGGGGCTTGGCATAGTTTATGTTTTAGCAATTGAAAAGCCGCTTCTTGTTCTTCTCCCCAAACGTAAGCAAAATCTTTTTGAGTCAAAAGAGTTAAAGGTTGGACTATGCTGGAAAAATTAGCAACAAAACGCCGATAATACCCAGCTAAACCCAAAAATTGGCGAATCTCTTTCGGTGACTGTGGGGCTTGCCAATTTTTGATGGCTTCAATCTTACTCGGGTCTACATGTATACCGTGTCGGTTAACAACGTGCCCTTGAAATTGTACTTCTTGTAGCCAAAATTCACACTTTCACAGCTTGGCATACAACTTTTCCTGCCTCAACAGCTCCAAAATAGTTCGTAAATGCTGCTCGTGTTCCTCTTTGGTTTTTGAATATATCAAAATGTCATCAATAAACACAATAACGAATTTGTCAAGGTACGGTTTACAAACTCGATTCATAAGGTCCATGAAAACTGCGGGAGCATTAGTTAGTCCGAACGGCATAACTAAGAATTTGTAGTGGCCATAACGAGTTCGGAACGCCGTTTTAGACACGTCTTCCTCTTGGATTTTAACTTGATGGTAACCGGATCGAAGGTCAATTTTCGAGAAATAGTTTGCCCTTGGAGTTGGTCAAACAAGTCATCTATTCTTGGAAGAGGGTATCGGTTTTTGATGGTAACCTTGTTTAATTCCCGGTAATCAATGCACATTCTAAAGCTTCTGTCTTTCTTCTTCACAAATAATACTGGTGCTCCCCAAGGAGAATAACTGGGACGAATGAAACCCTTATCTAACAACTCCTGCAATTGGTTGGATAATTCTTGCATTTTAGAGGGTGCCAACCGGTAAGGTACCTTAGCAATGGGGGCTGATCCTGGAATTAAGTCTATGCGGAATTCAACCTGTCGGGTCGGTGGTAATCCAGGTAAATCATCAGGAAAGACATCGGTGTATTCACGTACAACGGGAATTTCTTCTATGCGTTTCTCATCAGGGTTCTTTATAGTCACGTTTGCCAAATATGCCATATAACCTTGGCGTAATCATTTCAACTATTTGAGATGAGACACAAGAGGTAAAATCGAACCACGCTTCTCTCCCTGTACCATAATCATTTCACCATTCGGAAGTGGAATTTTAACCGTCTTGTCATTACACACAATCTCCGCCTTATTCTTGGTTAACCAGTCCATGCCGACAATAACATCAAAACTTCCTAACTCTTTCGGGAGTAGGTCAATAAGGAATGGGTGGTCATTAAGAATAATGGAACAGTTTTGGATTATTTGGTTTAAAGTTATAGAGTTACCGTTAGCGAGCTCTATTGTATAGGGATTTGTTAGTTCACTAACTGGCATATTACCCAGGGACATAAAACTAGTGGAAACAAAGCTTCTATCGGCACCAATATCAAATAACACAGAAGCATATTGATCAGAAACAACAAATGTACCTTTTACTACGTTCGAGTCTTGTCGTGCTTCTCCAGACCCAATAACAAACGCACGTCCCCGAGACGCACTTGAAGTCGATGCTTGGTTTCGACCGGTGACTGCTCCTCGATTCAGCTTGGGGCAGTCCCTTCTAAAGTGTTCCGTGCTCCCACATTCAAAACAAGCACGGCGATTCACTACAGTTGAGTTTTGCTGAGCTGGTTGCTGACGAATTGGTTGTGGTCTCGGTAGTTGGGGACGACGGGGTTGGGTTGTCTGGGCTGGTTGGTTAACAGTCTCCATACCGATTCGGCAATTGGGACTACCATTGTGTCCAGTCCTTCCACACCTTTGACATATTATCGGTCTACACTGGCCCACATGATGAAAATTACATTTATCACATTTTGGCCACGGTCCCTTGTACCTATCTCGTTTCACTTCAGAACTGCTCAAGACATAATTTTGTATTGTTGGGCGTGCACGTTTATTTGCTGGCCTTCCTTGTGATCCTGATCCATAATTGGTTCGCTTCATACCTGATGATTCCCCGGCCATTCTCAACAATCCGCTCCGTACCAAGTCGAAAGTTACGATGCCGGCCTGAGTCACGGCATTCTCGAACGAAGTGTGACCCACAGAGTTCACCAAACACCTCACTTACGGGGCTAAACCCCAAATATAACGTTCAACTCGTTTATTTTTAAGAGTTACTAACCATGGTACTAAGCGGGCCAATTCATTGAAGCGGTTCGTGTATCCCAAATGATCCGCTCCTTTCATCTCCAAACTCCAGAGTTCGTGTTCTAATCTTTGAATTTCGTTCCTTGGGCAGAAATGTTCCAACATCAGTGTTTTGAGTTCAGCCCATGTCATGCGATTCACCATATCTTGCCCTTTATCTGTACCGTAGTGTTCCACCACATCAAAGCATGATCCGTAAAAGTAGAAGCAACATACTTGACTATGTTTTCCGGTGGACAATTACTAATATTGAGAACAGACTCAGTTTTCTCAATCCATTTGATTAACCCGTTTGGCCCTTCAATGCCATTGAAATCAATCGGTTTACAGGCCATAAAGTTTTTGATCGAATATTCCCTTCGAGGGGGATTAGGGTTGTTATTGTTATTGTTTGGGTTTGGTGGGGGATTATTTGCATTGGTAGGGGCATTTGTATTAGGTGTTCAGTGCTGGTTGGGGGAGCATTATTGTTTTGTTGTTGGTTTGTTTGCATATTTGCGTTTACACCGGCAGTTACTTGTGTTACGATAAGTGGGATCACTGCTTGCATTTGCCGAGCAATCATCTCGGCTATTTCTGCCTCAGTCTTAGGGTTTGCTTTCTTTGGGGCCATTCTATAATGATAAACAAATATAAGCCAATTAGTACTAATTCCAGTCTACGGCACTGTGTAATAATAATCACAATAAATGTTGTACAGGTAAATCAGATAACATACTGACATTTCACAAATTGTTCTGTACATTGATATCAAAAAGTGCATAGACTTAGCTTGATAAAGGCCAGTGCTTGCATGTATATATCAAAATCTGTCACTAAGTGACTGTTAGACTTAACCCTATAATGGTCAATGCTTGAAATAATGTACAAAGTTGTGCTCCCCGTTAACATAACATACTACTATATACATACATGGAGTATCAAAAGATCATTTATACATAATTGTAATATTCCGCATCTATCCATACAGATGATAGGCTAACCACAAACATAAAAATAACAGCACCGTAATCACCCAGTAACAGTTCCACAGCCGAACTGTCACCCTATCCAAACAACAGTGGTGGTAAGCATCTGACTGCTGCAAGTTCAGTACTATCTGATGTAACATCGATAAGTACTGGGTCACGTCCCTCCTCTCCTGGTTAATGTTAGCTATGGCTATCGAGTGGTCTATCACACGGTCAGTCTGGACAGCCATCCAAGAGTTATTTCCTGCGTTTGGGAGGTCAGGGCAAGGGGTAGGTATACTAAATGAACGGGAAGATGAATTATCTACCTTAGGGCATGAAGGTCCTCCCCGGTCGTGGGTAAATCTGAATGGAATCGAGGTAGGGTCAATCGGGGTTACCCGAATACGACCAGTCTGTCGGACTCGCGTAGTAGCTGAAGTCGTCGGCGACAGGTGTATAGGTGGAGTGGGTGATCGTGCTACTCTAGCAGGCGAACGATACTGACTGTTAATTTCGTCTTGATCCCTGCGTGGTGACCTGGGTGGATAACTATCGCATCTGTAGCCGGATAGATCAGGCACATTCCTGTGTAGCTCACTACAGATAACTTCTTCTTCCACCTCTTCATCCTCCTCCTTCGGTTCCACTTCTGGGTCATCCTCTTCTGGATCCTCCTCTGTTTCTTCCTCGGGACCCTCCTCTACAGAGATTACCGTTCTTCTTCCAGCACGTACTCATTATTCCTTGACATGACTCTGCACAAAGGTTAGTTATAAGAATAATAACTATTACTAGCGCTAACTATTGTTGAGGAGATTAATTAATTAAACCAATTTTAATATTAATTATATTAGAATATAATATTAGTTTTATTAAGATTTTAATTATTATTATTATTTAAATCAATACTAAATATAAATGAATATAATATTCATAGTAAAATATAACGTCATCAACAGTATCGTATGTACACGTATTCATACACCTTGTTCCACATAAACACGTATGAGTGTTACATATATATATACTTTCACATTACCTTTTATACACATATGTTTCCGCTTTTACCTAACCACACGTTCCGCGATTTCTCCCCGAATTCCCTCGTACAAGCAAGTCTGTTATTATGTTCCGGACCACAATAACTCACTTGCCCTACATGTTCATCCCGGCATCCATCAGTATATAATATTAATTTATATTTAATTATTTTCCCAGAGTTAATCGAGCCTACGGTTATATTTTAGGTATCCTAAGGGATAACCTAATCCTTTATAACCAATGGCTCTGATACCAACTTCTGTCACACCCCGACTAGCACAATACGGAATCGTAAAACGGGAATGTAACAGACACCTCTGATATCAACACATTGTTTATAAAGAAACATTACAAACTAATTTACAATATATTACATTTCTTCGTTCTATCATTGTTTTATAGTCTAGGCGATACAAACAAAACTGGTTCGTTAATATACATTCTTACTACTATAGCCCTTGCTTCTATTCACGTAGCATCAACCACACACCTCAGGCAAGTAACAGGTCACCAAATCATTCCAATTTAGGTACACCAGAAAAGCAATTTAAAACGGGTCAACTACTAGAGTTTGTGAGTTTCACAAGTTTCAAGAAATCAGTAATGAGTATTCAAAGTCAACACTTGTAATCATGAAATAAGTATGTATGTATGTATGTATGTAAATGATGTATGTGATGTAATTATGCTAAGCTACAGTGAAGCCTGGACTGTTCGTGCTGCGTGCCTCCATTTCCCACGCTCAATCAACCACTGTGGCCCCTTACCGCCAACAACATGCCCCGGTAGCTATGCCTAATACTACATAGCTGGTTCGTAAAAATAAATGGACATGTGCAAACGGGATAATGTCTCAGGAATCGTGCTGGCCCTGCCCGGGTTTGTCAAACCAATAGTACTATTCACAAGCCACCGGCTCGAAGTTAGTCACTGTGTTAGTGGGGACTTTCATGTGTTAGCACTTAGATAATTCACATCATCACATGTTTCAGGTATGTATATGAGATCAACCATGCTTTTCACCCCGAAAGTTTGTAAAACTGTTTAAAGAGTGGGGTCATGAAACTCACGGTTTAGTAGATATTCAGTACTGTATCAGCTCGTGGTTTGATCGGTCTGCTATCAGTAGTTCCTATAATCAATATTATAATAATATTAATATTTTAATATTATTATAATCTCAATACTAAACTGGGTTGTATAACTAATCTGGGTGTAGCTGGAACGCCCAGAAAGTGGCAATAGGCTTAGGTTGTGATGTTGTTCAATGTCTAATACTTAAAACTAAATTTGGCTCAGATTCCCGTTTTTCCCAGCTGGGCCAAGTTGTTCGTTTACGCGTTCAGAAAACAGTTATGGGGAAATAAGCTTGGGTAAATGTATTGGTTAACAAAATGATTAAGTTATAAAGAAGGATCACCTATTAGGGTCCCGGATTAGCCACGGGGCCCGTTTCCGTTTATTCAGTTTGATTTGAGAAGAAACGCGCACAATCCACCCGGATTGTCCAGGTTTCTCATAGAAAAGTTCATTTTCACTTAATTAGTCCAAAAATATGATTTTTGATTATTCTTGATGTTTTGATATTCCCGCAGGTTCGTTGGTCACGAACTTGCCGGTTTTTAAAAAAACTGAATTTGTTTAATATTCAAATTAGCATAATTAATTAACCGTTAATCATTAAATTAAAAAAATTTAGCCACTTATCAATTAAAATATTTAGGTTTTTATAAAAATATTTCTAGAATTATTTACTGATTTATTAATTTATAAAAATTCATTTTATTAGCTATATTTCGCATTTAAATCGTCCGTTTACCCCAAACAATTTCCAAAAATTCCAAAAAAATTCCTAAATGCTCAAATCATATCCCAAATCAACTTGTATCAATTCCAGAATGTAAAAAGCCTGTGCGATATTCTTTTCGGCCCAAATTCGGCTATAAAAATTCACACGAACGCAAATAAACAAAACACCTTTAAACAACTCGAAATGATCCCAAAATTAATATGTGATCAAAATACATCAAATATGAGTTCCCAGAAAATATTCATAATTTTTGAAGTATTTTAGCTATTTTTTCCAAATAAATGTCTCAATTTGGTAATAAATTCGCCAAATATTCTCGGATGGTCGAAAAATTACCAAATTTGAACAGGGACTTATTGACATGATCCCTGATGTCCCTGCAAAATTTCAAGGCCTAAAAATATGCACATCATAACCTTAACCTAAATAGCCCGTAAGCGAGTGTTTCGGCGTTACCTTCGCGGGTTTTGGCTCGTTTCCGACTTTTTAATCAAGTTTTCAGGTTCTTGTTCTTCTAAGCAAGCTAGGTACAAGTCCTATATCATAAACAAAGAAATATTTCATCAACATAACAGCCCTTAACTTAGGGTTTCGGCTAGTGCACAAAAACGAACTTTTGAACCGTAAAAATGCTGTTTTAACCCTTTAATCCGTGTTTATGTTCAAAAAAACTATCAAAACAGGTTCCTTACCATGTGTATGATCAAAACATGTTTATGGACCATTTTTAGGATTTTTACACGGTTAGGAATGATTTTTAGTAACCAAGACATGTTTTTATGGTATTAAACAAGTTTAAACAAGTACAAAACCTACTTATTAAGCCCCTTACCTTAGGGTTTGAAGGTTTTTGGTTGGAGCAGAACTTATGTCTAGAGTTTTCAAGAAAATGAGGTTGAAAATATCTTTGATCTAGTTTATATGTGAAAGAATAAAAAGTGGGGGTGGCTGCTTTCTCAAGCCCAAATATCTCGACCGAAGCTTCATGGGCCCACCTTGGGCCCATTTTGGCCCAAGTTTCTGATTTCTCAAGCCTAAATACGAAAAGCCCGGTCCAAATTTAGTTCGGGTTCGGTTTTTGGCGCGAAAAACTTATCGGGTGCGTTAAACTACGCGAAAACAAGTGTTTTTCGGCTAGTTTTGTGTAAAATTATAAAAACATATTATATGTTTGTAAAAATCAAAAATATTTTCACGGATCACTTAAAACATTTCAAGTAAGTGTTTGGTAAGTCTTTTTCGGCTTACCGGATGATACAATGCTTGGTTTGTATCTATCTTTCGCGTTTAAATCTATAGCGGGTAGTTAAACGAGCATGTTTTCGTTTAACTTGTTTGCTATCAAACTAAGGCCATATTTCTAATATTTTAGCTTGTATAGATCGTATATCACTTATAGATGGCCCCCCCGAGATATCTGGGTCATAACCCGACCCGTTCGGTTAATCGTTCGTTTGTTATGCGAAAGGCGTTTATTTGCTTAATCGGTAAATACGTACTGAGGTGTACCTTGTTTTGGCTCAAATGTCACAATAACAGTTATCACGCCACAATTGGGATGCTACCGTTTGAGATGTTGTATGGTAGGAGGTGTAGGACTCCGGTCTGCTGGGGCTCCATTGGTCAGAAAACAGTTGGGTAGTTTGGAGGTGGTTGAGGCTACGACGGAGAAGCTGGATAAGATTAAGGCTTTTATGAAGGCCGCTCAGGATCGTCAAAAGTCTTATGCGGATAAAAGGCGAAGGCTGGGGACCGGGTTATGTTGAAGGTTTCTCTTTGGAAGGGCATCATTCGTTTTCGTAAATGGGGGAAGCTTAGTCCGAGGTTCATTGGTCCGTTTCGTATATTGTCCCGTGTTGGTGAGGTTGCATATAGGCTGGAATTGCCTGATAAGCTCGCGGGGATTCATCCTACTTTCCATGTGTCCCATTTTAGGAAATGTTTAGCCGATGAGGAGGCCCATGTGCCTCTTGATGTTATTGAGCTGGATAGTAAGCTGAACTATGTTGAGGAACCTATTGCTATACTTGACCTTCAGGAAAGGAGCTTGAGGAATAAGGTGGTTAGGCAGGTGAAGGTGCAGTGGAGGCACGGTAGGGGTTCCGAGGCTACTTGGGAGTCCGAGGACGAGATGATGAAACTCTATCCGCAGTTGTACCTGTCGCGTCGGGATTCGGGGATTAATCCCGTTGTAAGGGGGGTGGACTTGTAACGCCCGTTAATTCCGGTACGTTAACCGACGTTTCTCGGGATTTAACCGACGTTTCTCGGGAGCCTTTACGTCATCCCGGTACGTTAAAATTTTGAAACTTTCCACCCAAGTTGCTACACACTTCATACTGGAGGGACTAAAGTGTAATTTATTTTATATCCTAATATTAAAAAAAGAAAAAACCCTAAACCTAACTCTATGCGCAGCCGATAGCAGCTAGGACCCCCCCTGCTCGTTTTTCTTCTGCCCAGCCAAGTTTCAGCTGTGAAAACTTCAATTCAAGGTCGGTTTTATGTTTCCCCACGTCTTTTACACCTTAATTGATCATATTAACGCGCTTATTGGTCGTTAAGGTTGAGTTTTGATGATAACAGTTTGCTGACAGATTCGTATACGTTTAATGTAGGGTCTGTAATGCGATGTTAATCCATTGTTTTTGATCGATTCATAAGTCCATGATGTTCTACTTCGAGTCTAGTTTCTAGAAAGGTATAATACGTAATTTTTGGACGAGACTAGAATGGTTTTTATGAATTTATAAAATCGAGTGTCAAAGCTGATGCGGGATGACGGATTCTGGTCTGTCTTCCCGACGTCATAACCTTTATTAGACAGGTCCAAATTGGTTGGTTCCACTTCTGGAAGTTAGTATTTTGAGTTAGGAAGCAAACCCAATTGGAATCGTTTAATTTGGTTTGGTAATAAATTTTATAAAAATAAAACTATTTTGTTGCGCATTGAAATAGTTGCACGTACCTTGCTGTGTTGGAGGAATTTTTATAATTCTTGTGTCAAATAGAAAAATATAATAAAAATATTTTTATAAACCTAAGACATTTATTAAAGACTGATAAAAATTTAATAATTTATTTCAAAGGTCATCCTATTTAATTAAATGGATCTTCGCATGCTAAAATCTACACGTTTTACTCGTTATTAACCGGTTGATTTGGCTAGTTGAAAGGTTATAGGGGTTGAGGTAAAGTAATTGGGTATGGGTTGGGCCTTGGGCCAACGTGTTGGGCCTTGGGACAATGTATTGTGCTTGAACGGCCCATTAGACAAGAGTGTTCTTACGGTCTAGTTTGGTAACGCTTTGTGTATAATTTAAAGGTCCTTGCTTGTGATTGTGCACTTAGGGATTTCCTAGCTCGTTGCAGGTGTTCGATTGATTTCAGGTGAGTTCATGATGCCCCCTTTTTAACTCTTTTTAAATTTTGGGCTAGCATGCACACCTAAGTGTTTTCTTACATGATGAAATGTTTTAAACGATTTTATATAGGCTTGCTAGTATATGGTAGGCCTTGGGATGTTAAATACATATATATATATATATATTATTGTTTGGCCTATATTTGGCGATGTTGTATGTTGTAGTCGTTTCGACTACTGATGTTGTGTATGCCTACTTTGTGTTTGCATGCGTTGATGTTACGTGTTTGGGTTGTGCGTTTGCTTGACCCTGATGTTACGTGTTTAGGTTGTATGTTTGCCCGTCCCTGATGTTATTACTTGGATGATATATATGTAGGTATATAATTATAAGGATGTTTATATATAATTATAAGGTCGATTATATATAATTATAAGGATGTTTATATTTAATTATAAAGATGTTATATATATATATATATAAGGATGATTACTTATTGTTGATGATGACCTAACTGTTTTATCCCGTTTATTTGGCCTAAGTGTTTTATCCCTTTTATTTTAAAACTCTTGGGATGACTATTATGATTATTATTATTGATGTTATTTATTAAAACTTGAATTCACTCAGCTCAAGCTGACTTTGTGTGCATGTTAGTGTGAGTTTCCGGTTGGGAGGAGGATGCCTTATCGCTTGGACGTGCACGAAGCTACTTGGACGGTGAAGGGCATACATTGATGGAAGATTTTATTATTGAACATTATATTTTAAAAAGTATTATAAAATATAATTAAATTGGTTTTGGGCTATATTCCCTGGATTTTGGGAACTTATTTTATTATTTATGTTTTCCGCTGAATTTACACTCTGAGATGTTTGTTTTAATGGAAGAAACCGTTTTCAAGTGTTAATAATTTTAATAAGTATTTTGTCTGAATACCAACTGTGGGGCTCCCGGGGTTCGGAGCCTTATAGTTGATGTTCGCAAGTTTGATCCATACTCAACTTGCAACTTTTGCAAACGACCGGGACATAAGGAGGAGGATTGTAGGAAAAAGTTGATTATGTGTTTTGAGTGTGGTGAGAAGGGACACTTTAGTGCTGAATGCACTAAGAAGAAACCGGCAGCTGGAGGCGCCAGTGGTAATGGTGCCAGGAACGAGGGGAGAAAGGGAAATGCCCGCGCGTTTTTGCTGAACACACAAAAGGCGGGTGAATTACCAGATGACTGGTACGTTTCTTATCAATAATGTTTATGCTAGAGTAGTATTTGATCAGGAACTAATCAAAGATTTATAGATTATAAGTTTTGTAGTCTATAAAATGAACCTCTAGCTAAGTTATGTAAGCAATATGAAGTAGAAACGGCTAATGGGTCATTAATCAAAATATCTGAAGTATTAAATAGTTATAATACCTTAGCCGGATATGAAATGCCAATGCAATTATTACCAATGGAGTTAGCTGGATTTGATGTTATTTTAGGAATGGACTGGTTAGCCGCCAACCAAGCCCGAATACTATGTAATGAAAAGGCTATTGAAATTCTAACTCCAAACAATAAAATAATTCGTATAGCTGGTGATAAGGATTCTGGTAGAATTGGAATTATTTCAAAAATAAAAGCAAGTCATTGTTTGGGTAAAGGTTGCTTAGCATTTATGGCTTATGTAACCAAGGAGCCCGAGCCTAAGAAACTAGAAGAGGTCCCAATTGTCACTGAATTCAAGGATGTATTTCCTGACGAGTTACCTGGAATTCCGCCAGATCGAGAAGTTGAGTTCAGAATCGACCTAGTTCCAGGAGCAACTCCAATTGCTAAATCTCCTTATAGATTAGCACCAACTAAGATGAAGGAACTGAAAACGCAGTTGGATGAGTTATTGGAAAAAGGATTTATACGACCAAGTTCTTCACCCTGGGGAGCTCCAATATTGTTTATTAAGAAGAAAGACGGATCAATGAGGATGTGTATTGACTATCGGGAATTGAATAAAGTCACGATCAAGAATCGATATCCGTTGCCAAGGATTGATGATCTTTTCGATCAATTACAAGGTGCTAGTTGTTTTTCCAAGATTGATCTTAGATCCGGGTATCAACAACTGAAAGTTCAAGAAAAAGACATATCCAAGACAGCATTCAGAACCCGATATGGACATTATGAGTTCACTGTTATGCCTTTTGGACTCACTAATGCTCCGGCAGCTTTTATGGATATGATAAACCGAATCTGCAAACCTTACTTGGATAAGTTTGTTATTGTCTTTATTGATGACATTCTTATCTATTCCAAGACGAAAGAAGAACATCAAACTCATTTGAAAACCCTACTCGAAACGTTAAGGAAAGAGAAGCTTTATACCAAATTCTCAAAATGTGAATTCTGGTTTTCTAAAGTACAATTTCTTGGACATATTGTTAATGAGAAAGGTATTCAAGTAGATCCGGCAAAGATTGAAGCTATTACTAAATGGGAGAAACCTAAGACTCCGACTCAAGTAAGAAGTTTTCTGGGGTTAGCAGGTTATTATTGAAGGTTTATCCAGAATTTCTCAAGGATAGCGCTTCCATTAACTTCACTTACCCGCAAATCTGTTAAATTTGAATGGGGACCGAAGCAAGAACAGGCATTTGAAACTCTTAAACAGAAACTGACAAACACACCTATCTTAGCCTTACCTGAGGGGCAAGATAATTTCATTGTATATTGCGATGCTTCACATACACGAATGGGATGTGTTCTGATGCAAGAAAAGAAAGTAATTGCTTATGCTTCATGACAATTAAAGGTTCACGAGAAAAATTACATCACTCGTGATCTGGAATTGGGAGCTATAATTTTTGCATTAAAGTTATGGCAACACTATTTATATGGTGTGAAGTTTACAATTTATACTGATCATAAAAGTCTGAAGCATATATTTGACCAAAAAGAATTGAACATGTGACAGAGGCAATGGATGGAGACGTTGAACGATTACGATTGTGAAATAGTTTACCATGAAGGTAAAGCTAATGTGGTAGCTGACGCTTTAAGTAGAAAAGAACATGAAAAGCCAAAACGAGTGCGAGCTTTGAGGTTAGAACTCAAATTAGATCTATTAACTGAGATTAAGGAAGCTCAGAAGTTAGCACGGGAAAAAGATAATATAAAAGCTGAAAAAGAAATTGAACAATAGATCAATTAGTTAAGGGTAAAGATGATATGCTCAAATTAGGGAAAAGAATCTGGGTACCAATGGTTGGAAATTTGCGAGAGAAGACATTAGAAGAAGCTCACAAATCAAAGTATATGATGCATCCGGGTAGTGATAAGATGTATTATAATGTCAAGGATGATTATTGGTGGATCGGAATGAAGAAGGAGATTGCCTTGTATGTGGCAAAATGTTTAACATGTTCAAAGGTCAAGGCCGAGCATCAAAAACCATTGGGTTTGTTAACACAACCTGAGATCCCGATTTGGAAATGGGATATGATAACCATGGACTTTATTATGAAGTTACCGAAAACCTCCTAGCAAAATGATGCAGTTTGGGTCATTGTTGATAGACTGACCAAATCAGCCCATTTCATTCCAATTCAGGAAACATTTAGTATGGACAAATTGGCACAACTATATGTGAAAAATATTGTGTCTTTGCACGGTGTACCATTATCTATTATCTCTGATCGCGACAGTCGTTTTACTTCTAACTTCTGGAGAAGTTTTCAAAAAGCAATGGGTACACGGTTAAATTTGAGTACTGCTTATCATCCACAGACAGATGGACAAAATGAGAGAACAATTCAAACCTTGGAAGATATGCTTCGTGCATGTGTAATTGATCTAGGAGGAAGTTGGGATATACATTTACCTTTAATGGAATTCTCATATAATAATAGTTATCACACAAGTATACAAATGGCTCCATACGAAGTACTATACGGACGCAAATGTAGAACACCTGTATGAAATTGGTGATAATCAGTTATCAGGTCCCGAGATTATTCAAAGAACAACAAACCAAGTAATACAAATTCGAGAAAGATTAAGAGCAGCACGTGACAGACAGAAAAGTTATGCTGATGTAAGAGAAAACCATTAGATTTTAAAGAAGGAGACAAAGTGTTGCTCAAAGTATCACCTTGGAAAGGTGTGGTTCGTTTTGGAAAGAGAGGGAACTTAAGTCCGCGTTTTGTTGGACCATTTAAAATTATTAAAAGAATAGGTCCTGTAGCTTATCAACTTGAGTTACCCGAAGAAATGCAAGGAATCCATGATGTATGTCATGAATCGAATCTACGAAAATGTCTAGCTGATGAGACACTTGCTATGCCTCTAAGGGATGTACAAGTGAATGAGAAACTCAAGTTTGTAGAAGAACCAATACAGATTGAAGATAGTCAAATCAAGTTTTTTAAACGCAAAAGGTTGAAATTGGTCAAAGTAAGATGGAATTCCCAATGTGGTCCGGAATTCACTTGGGAACTTGAGTCCGAGATGAAACAAAAATATCCACATCTCTTTTCATGAATCTCGAGGACGAGATTTTTCTAAAGGTGGGGAGGATGTAACACCGTGAAAATACCCCATCTAGTTTTGGGCCAATAATTTCAAAATTGTAAGTTAAGGAACTAAAAATGCCAATTCTGAAAGTTAAAGGACTAAAAATGAAAATTTTTGTTTTTGACACCCATCGCGCTATGTCTGCTGAATAACTCCGTCGCGCTACGTGACAGAGAATCACACAATTCAAGAAAGAGGGGGGCGACGCTCTACGCGACGGCCAAACTCAAATGGTCCATCGCGCTACGCGATGACCAGGTTAAGTAACCCGGGACCTGTGGCCAACCACGTGTTAACACGTGGCAGCTTCTGGTTAATTGCGGCGTCGCGCTACGCGATGGCCTTGGGGAAAAGGCCGTCGCGCTACGCGATGGTCTACAAAACTCGCCTATAAAAGGGGAGCTACGGGCTCGGCCCATTCATCCCGAATTTCACACTCATTTTCACATATTTAGCATCGGTAAGCGTGCTAGGAAGTGCAGAGGTGCCGAGAGCTGATTTTACGAAGAAACAGGGCGTTGTTACGCTGTTTAACGAACTGCTGATCTTGTAATCAAGATACGAGTTGAACTGCAGCTGAATTTCTCATATTTTGTTCTCGCCTAGCCGGATAAAGTAAGATTAGGGTTAAGTAAGCCAGTTATATATAGTTATTAATAGCTGGTTATGGTTATAGCCGTTAAATTGTAATTATTTTCAAGTGATGTTTTATAAAGCAAAGACGTTGCTTCGACATGAAGTAATGTTATGAAAACTATTATTTTGACGGGCATGTAGTAACTGGAAGAGGGGTATCATTAGTAGACTCTTCATGCCTAAGGAAAGAAATTTGTACAAATCCCCACCGACCGCGGGAACCGTTTGCTTACCTAGAGAAGTTTGCCAACGTGATATTCTATATTAGGCCAAAGCGTGCTATTCCAAACATCATATATAAATTCAAAGTATTTTCATAAAACGACTATAACTATACTAAGGTTAGGTCAGACATTAAGTCTGCTGATCAAACCTCGAGTCTGCTGAACTGAATCAGACATTAAGTCTGCTGATCAGACCTCGAGTCTGCTGAACTGAATCAGACATTAAGTCTGCTGATCAGACCTCGAGTCTGCTGAACTGAACCAGACTTCAAGTCTGCAGAAATTGTAACAGACTTAAAGTCTGCTGATTTATACCAACTAGGTACTTATGCATACCTATTATGAATATAGGTTAATAGCATACTGAAGCCTAGGAGGTTGATATTTTCTACTGATAATATATGGTGAACACGTTAAACCTTTACTGTCTGAACTGATTTTACTCTTGTAATAGACAGGTTGTTTATTACAAAGAGTCTGATAAATGTTTGCATGAGATATAATATCTAAAATCGTTATAATACAAAATAGATAATAAAAAGCAAACTCAGACCGAATACACATGTCTCGATCCAAACATAACTGATAATTGGCATATAAAACCAAGTCAGTCATAACCGGTTCTCCGAACAGGGGCTATATACTCGGGGAACCTTTGAATTGTGTGTGTAGGGCAGTGGTACAAATCCCGGGAATGGACAGGTGTTCCTGCTGAGTTTGTGAAACAGAAAACTATATTTGTATTTAACGACTATTATAAATGTTTTATCGAGTCAACGTTTCACCAGCATATAGCTGACGTGTTTTCCCACCCTTGCAGGTAACTAGATGATAATAGATAATATACAAGGATTGGAGTCATAGAAGATCGCTCGAGATGGCTCGTTTTTGACTATTAACAAATCCTTATATTATTAATATCACGAATTTGTAAACCTGAAACTCGGGTGTTTAATTTCTGAGTAATTTTGATAATGTAAATTAATATTTTAATATTTAAAAGACTTCCGCTAAAATAAACCCGCTACTCTGATATATTTACAAAACAGGTACGAACTGATGGTCACACTCCTAGGCCCTGGATTGGGGTGTGACATTTATGTAGTTTATACAATACTTTGTTTAGCTTGTACACCTTGTTTGGATGGATTGGATCTTCAAATCCAGGTGGTTGTGTCATATACACTTCTTCATCTATCTTTCCATTCAGAAATGCATACTTGACATCCAATTGATAGACTTTTATGTTCATGGATGCCGCATATGATAGAAAGATTCGGATTGCCTCTAGTCTTGCAACTGGAGCAAAGACTTCTTCAAAGTCTACTCCTTCGTCTTGTAAGCACCCTAGAGCCACCAGTCCTGCTTTAATTTTAATAAAAATCCCTATTTCATTCTTTTTGTTTCTGAACATCCATTTGGTGCTAATTGCATATTTCCCTCTGGGTTTGTCAACCAAATCCTAGACATATAAGTCTCTTAACTGAGCCAACTCTTCCTGCATAGCTTCCACCCAGCTGTTGTCTTTCAAGGCTTGATTTATGTTCTTTGGCTCAACTTGGGATAGGAAACATGCATAAAGACATATGTTTGCTCATTTAGAAGAACTTCTTGTCACTCTTTCATGCAAATCCCCAATGATGTTCTCTAAAAGATGATTTCTTTCAACAGATGAAGTTTGAACAACTTGTTGTACTGGAACTTCTGATTCAAGATTTGTCATGTTCATATCATCAGCTTCAGTTTCAGGTGTCTCTTCATCTTCAGCTGTTACTTGAGTATGGTCATTTGCAAATGATGATGCTTCATTTGTTCCAATATGGAGAGAATCAAACAGTGACTAAAACATGTCTTCAGCTCCAACTGTCTCATCAGGTTGAACTTGTGGCTGACTCTGCACTGGCTCACTCTCCATGTCACTTGGTTCTTTATTGATACTTCAATAGCAGCTTCTTGACCATTTGTCTCTACTTCATTAGCTCTTGGAAAGCTTCTTTCAAAGGTGAATCCATTTTGTTTAGGAGCAACTGTAGACCGATCAATTTGCTTTCGTTTTCCTTTCTCTTTAATACTTGTTATGTACATGCTGTTATCCATGTCTTCATTGTAGATTTTGAATGGTTTGATCATCTTCTCCAAGTCAAATAGCCACTTGGGTCCTTCCACATTTTTAAAATGATTTTCATTGAAGATTATATCAGATGACTCAATGACCACCATGTGCTCCTTGACATAGACTCTGTAAGCCTTTGAATGAGAAGAATAGCCCACAAAGAAGCATTCCAAAGATTTTGATTGGAATTTGTTGAGATAATCCTTTGGGTTTAGTAGTAAGCATCTACATCCAAAAGGCTTCAAGAACTTCACATAAGGTTTTCTTTTAAAGAATATCTCATATGGAGTCTTGTTTTGAGTCTTGTTCAATAGAACCCTGTTTTGCACATAGCAAGCAGTGTTAATAGCCTCTGCCTAGAAAGTAACTGGTAGATTTGCATCAGCTATCATTGTTCTTGTAGCTTCAATCAATGTTATGTTTCTTCTTTCTGCAACACCATGCTGCTCAGGAGTTCTTGGAGCACTATATTGTTGAAAGATCCCTTTAAAAGTGCAGAATTCTTCCATAATTCTATTCTTGAATTCTGTACCATTGTCACTTCTAATCACTTTCACCCTTTTCTCAAGTTGATTCTCCATCTTCAATACATAAGTCTTGATAAGTTATGGAGTTTCATCTGTGCTTCCCAATAAGAACACCCATGTAAATCTTGAATAGTCATCAGTGATTACTAGACAAAATCTTTTCTTTCCAATACTTAGAACACTTACAAGACCAAAGAGATCCATGTGAAGTAGTTCCAATACCTCATCAATAGTGTTGACCAGTTTGCTCTTATGAGATGATTTGTGCTATTTTCCATTGAGACATGATGAATATTTTACTTCCAATTTGAATTCTCTATTAGGAAGACCCACAACATGTTCACCTTTCACCAACTTGTTCATGTTCTTTAGATTGACATGACACATCTTCCTATGCCACAGTTTTGTTTCATTCTTAGTGGGTTTGGAATCAAAACATGAACCACCTCTTGATATTGCAATATTCATTCTTAGCTCATAGAGGTTACCATTTCTTGGAGCCATCATCATGATCATTTCTGGTGGAATGACAAATTCTGGCTTTAGTATTAGGCAATGTTCATCATTGAAGGCAACCTTGTAACCTTTGTCACAAACTTGAGAAATGCTGAGCAAGTTATATTGTAGTCCATCAACATGCATCACATTCTCAAAGGTTACTTTGCCATTGGTGGGAGTGCCTGTTCTTACAATTTTTCCACCATTCTCATCACTCCCAAAGGCAACTGGTCCTTCATATTTTCTTTCATAATTGACAAGAGCTTCCTTATCACAGGTCATGTGTCTGGATCAACCACTGTCTATATACCATATATCATTGCAATTAATGGACTGTTCCTGCACAAATACACACAAGATCCTGAGTCACAAACTGCATCAGTTTGCAAATCAGAGTCAATTGGAGTTTTAACAAGAGTTGGAAGTGGATCTACATAGACTACTTCACATTCATCATCCGAATCCGAGTCTGTCACAACTGGTGTCTTGATACTATTTTCAATTTGATCAATCACCTTGTCTTTCCATTCATTCAACTCTTGCTTTGACTTCCATTGATAACCTCTTGGTTCAAATCCTTGTTTCAGCAAGAATTTTTCATCACCATTAAGAACACCAGGTCTATGCTTTGGTTTTTCTTTCTTATCAGGCCTTTTGTTCTTCATAGTTTTGTTTGAAACCTGCTCACTTTCCTTAATTTTCAGAATAGTCTTTAGCCTCCTTTCCAGGATCAGCTTTTGTTCCTCACAGTCAGAGGAACTTCTTTCTCCATTCAAGTACTTCTCATACATTTCTTTACAACCCTTCATGTCAAATCCACTCACAACATCAGGAATTTCAAATGTATCTTCAACAATCCAACAAGAATCAATGTGATGTCCGTAGACATCAAACTTCTTACACCATACTTTTGCAAAACTCCCCATTTCTTCAAGTAGTTTCATGTCCTTGATTCTATCGCTTGGCTTTGGGAATTCAAAACCTAAAGAGGTTTTTGGGCGTAAAGAACTGGTGAAGTCCATCTTGATGGGCTTACTTTTCTTTCACAAATACTATCTTCTTCAACTTATATGGTGTTCTTGAATAGCTTGACTCTTGCTTTGTTGAATATCTTCTCATGGGCATATAATCAACATCTCCAATGTAAAAAAGTTCATGGTTTGAAAACACTGGATAGATTAGAGGATGGGTTTGATCATATGAATATTTTCTTGAAACATCAGTCCTGTTGATCTCCAATCTGTCACAAATGTCAAACACTTTATGTTCTGTCCTCATCTTTTGGTAATGTTTCTTGAGTTTGGGGGTTATCTTAGGCAATTTTGGAATCCTTTGATCATCTCTTTTGTTTGAATCTCTGTTCTTTTGTTTGCCTTTTGAGGATTTAGCACTGCTGTAACTGCTTGTGCTCCCTTCACTGGAGTATTCACTCCATCTCTTCTTTTTGCTCACATAAGTCTTCTTAACTTCCTTCTCATTTGTCTTCTTAGGCTCTTTCATAACAAACTCTCCATCTTTGCTCACAATCAGGTTCTCATATTGTTTCACAAACTCAGGTTTGTCCTCAAAGACATTATTGAATTGCTTCAAGTATTCATTTTTGCTTTCCTTATCAACCTTCAGTGGATATTTGTCACAAAAAGGTGGTGGTACCTTCTTGTATTTTTCCTCTTCAGTCATTTTATCCACATATCCAACAATGTTTCCTGTTAACACCAAGTTCTTCAAGAAATCCATTTGTATCAACAACTCTGCATTCTTGAGTTTCTCGTCAGCATACATCTTCTTTAATCCATCAATCTCAACACTCATCCTTGATTGAGTCATGTAGGCTTGCATACAGTCGTCTTCTAGACTCTTGATTTGATTTTCATATGTGCCCTCACTTGACTCAAATGCATTCAGAATGGTCTCTAACTATACTCGGTAACACTATTTTAAACAATATCCAAATCTAACTTTATCAAACAATATGACACATGCAAGGAATTTAAACCTATAACCCGACACATACCAAACTCAAAATATTTGCCCCCAACATTTAACCAGAGCGATTGGTTGGTAGACAGGGCGTCACCCCGATAGATCTATCAATATTTCTACGTCCCAATACAAGGTTAACGGTTATAACGACCGGGAAGTTGTTTCCTTACCTTCGCGTTCGTACTATATTTAGGCAGTTGTTCCCTTACATAAGTATTTCATGCCAGTCTGATTTAACCTATTACATGCATTTAATATAGTTGTAAAATAAAATGCTTACGAAATGTGTCTTTCCCAAAAAGAAAAAGAACATTTATAAAAACATTTATTTATTAAAACGAGGGGATTTGTGAGAAACTCACCAACCTTGCGTTGACAAAATATTTTAAATGTGTCTTTCAGGTAAATGAAAATGTGGAAGCTTCGTGGAGGGCGTGGGAAAAGATGACGTGTGTGTTTGAATGGAAACTTTTGACTTTTCAAAGTTTGGACTTGTAATTGAATAAAATCGTGTATTATGGCACGTGTAAAAACTCTGATGGTTGAATAAAGTCCAACTTATGTATTATACATAGATTTGATTGTGATTGGCTGAAATAGCATCTGTCATTACCCGAAATGACTTAGTCAAAGTCTTCCACTATTTAATTAAGATTTTCGGGGTGTGACAGAAGCAGTCGTTTCGGGTAATGACAGATGTTATTTCAGCCAATCACTGTCACACCCCGAAAATCTTAATTAAACAGTGGAAGACTTTGACTAAGTCGATTAGGCTAATGACAGGTGCTATTTTAGCCAATCACAATCAAATCTATGTATAATACATAAGTTGGACTTTATGCAACCATCAGAGTTTTTACACGTGTTATAATACACGATTTTATTCAAATACAAGTCCAAACATTGAGAAGTCAAAAGTTTCCATTCAAACACACACATCATCTTTTCCCGCGTCTTCGACGAAGCTTCCACATTTTCATTTACCTAAAAGACACATTTCGTAAGCATTTTATTTTATAATTGTATTAAATGTAATGGGTTAAATCAGACTGGCGTGAAATACTTAGGTAAGGAAACAACTGCCTAAATATAGTATGAACGCGAAGGTAAGGAAACAACTACCCGGTCGTTATAACCGTTAACCTTGTATTGGGACGTAGAAATATTGATAGATCTATCGGGGTGACGCCCTGCCTGCCGACCAGTGGCTCTGGTTAAATGTTGGTGGCAAATATTTTGAGTTTGGTATGTGTCGGGTTATAGATTTAAATTCCTTCCGTGTGTCATATTTCTTGAAAACTTATGACTAATACACTTGTTACAATAATAAAATGTTGAATAAAGTTTGAATTATGGATTACCTTCGTAAGCATTCGAAGAGGATTATATATATTGATACGACTGTGAGTTGTTAATGTGATTTTCGCTACTTCAATGAAAGTTGACTTCGGGCCGTAGGGACGAAGTGGTATTTATGGAAATAATTAAACAAAGAAAAGCTTTGTTTCAAAACACATGTCAAATCTATGTATTATACATAAGTTGGACTTTATTCAACCATTATAGTTTTACACGTGCCATAATACACGATTTTATTCAAATACAAGTACAAAATTTGAAAAGTCAAAAGTTTCCATTCAAACACACACGTCATCTTTTCCAGCGCCCTCGACGAAGCTTCCACGTTTTCATTTACCTGAAAGACACATTTAAAATATTTTGTCAACGCAAGGTTGGCGAGTTTCTCAATTTTTAAAATCATGTATTTTGAAACAAAGCTTTTCTTTGTTTAATTATTTCCATAAACACCACTTCGTCCATACGGCCCGAAGTCAACTTTCATTGAAGTAGTGAAAATCGCGTTAACGACTCACAGTCGTATCAATATATATAATCCTCTTCGAATGCTTACGAAGGTAATCCATAATTCAAACTTTATCCAACATTTTATTATTGTAACAAGTGTATTAGTCATAAGTTTGCAAGAAATATAGCACATGCA
This sequence comes from Bidens hawaiensis, assembly GCF_021521415.1. Lineage (NCBI taxonomy): Eukaryota > Viridiplantae > Streptophyta > Magnoliopsida > Asterales > Asteraceae > Bidens > Bidens hawaiensis. The sequence continues at coordinate 45,943 of NW_027495033.1, forward strand.
AGGAATTTAAATCTATAACCCGACACATACCAAACTCAAAATATTTGCCCCCAACATTTAACCAGTGCGACTAGTCGACTGGCAAGGCATCATCCCGATAGATCTATCAATATTTCTACGTCTCAATACAAGGTTAACGATTATACCGATAGGGTAGTTGTTTCCTAACCTTCGCGTTCATACTATATTTAGGCAGTTGTTTCCTTAGCTAAGTATTTCACGCCAGTCTGATTTAACCCATTACATTTAATACAATTGTAAAATAAAATGCTTACGAAATGTGTCTTTCCCCCAAAAACATTTATAAAACATTTAATTATTAAAATGAGGGGAATTGTGAGAAACTCACATTCGGTAAGTACAACGTCAGATATGTCCAAACACCTCGTGCCCTATTGATATGGCACACTTTTTTAATATTATATACATTTTAAGTTGTTCGTTCAACTTAAAATATTTCATACAAACGTTTTAGTTTTCTTAAAACATTTCTTTTTATCTTTTTATTAGTTCAAGTTCGATTGCCCTGTTGGCGACTTTTAGTTTGTTTAAGTCCACATTACGTTTTCACACAAGCACGCAAGATCCTAACTTACATATATTTATCTTAAATAATAACTAGTATCAATATATATACATGTATACAAGTAATAAAGTAACAACTAACACAATGTATTATAACAATAATTTATTATTCTTAAAATTTATAAATTTTTATAAATTTATTAATTATTTTCTGGAAGATTTATTAGTGCATAGCTTTGTAAAATAAATAAATAAATAAATTTTAAAGTTGTTTTCACCGGTTTCGTCGGTTTGTCGGTTTCGCGATTAACGGCGAACCGGTTAACTTTTTCATGTGAAACTTTATGTTTTAAATTTTTGAGAACACTTTTTGTATGAAATGTATAAGTTTTATAAGTTCCTTTATAAAAACACTTTATTTATCATTTTAGTTATTATTTTCACAAAATTAGCAAATTTAACGTTTTCGTGTCGGTTCTCGCGACACGAACCGTCTAGGATCAAGTTTTACTAACTTATCCTTAATGTATACATTAGTTTGAGTAATGTATAACATTATTTACGTTTGAATGACTATTCTAAAACAGTTTCTAGAGACATGTCGGTTCGTGTTAAAGAGTCAAACTTTTCGACCGTTTAAGCTATCGACAAGCAAATTATGTCAAACGAAATATACCAAACACTTTAAGCATCAAATATGTTCATTTATAACTTATAAATAACTAAAATTTCCATCATTAACATATATCACAAAATACAAGTTTTAAACACTTTTCAAGTTAACATGCTCAAGCTTAACTTACTATAAGTAGTAGCATGCGAACTAGTTGATTTTCATGAGGAAAAATGCATTTCCTATACTTAAATTTCCAAATTTTATCTCTAAATTTTCATCTTTTCCAAATACAAGGTATAGAATTAACATGTACCTTATGCAATATGACTTGTACATTTTCTATATGTAAACTTTTACCTAGTTGTTTAACTTTACTAATCTATGTATTATTATTAATATTAATTAATAACCAATTCAAGAATTTAATAGTCATCAAACAATTTTGGATTCAACAATCAAGTTTCATATTCTAGCATGAACCTAGACATGATCCTCATCATTCAAGTAAGCATGTAAGTTAAACCACTTTACATCCATAATCTTATTTTAAGAACCCATTTTTAAGCCAACAGTCTTTCTAATTATATGTTCATGTTCTACCATTTATCCAAGACAATATATAACAACATTATGGAGCATAAACTAACATTAAGAATCATATCATAAGTATCCAACATAACCCTTTTTCAACCAACACACTCATATCTTCTATTTTCTCTTTCCAAAATCTAAACCCACTTTACCATTTTTACAACTTAAGAACACCAAAAATCACCAAATAATTCAAGTATTCAATCTAACATGTTTGCTTATCATCAAGAATCAATATCAAACAATCTTTGACCAAAATGGGTGTTAATCCATGTATGTGATATGCATGTGGGTCTTCGGCTCCCACATACACAAGCACATACACATTCACGGCACACACATGCACACTCACCATCCATTAAGTTTAAACCCAAACTTCAAGTATCTTTGTTTGATTTTTGTGAAATTTTAAGTAGAACCAATCCAAAGAAACTAGATTTTTGAACAAAATCTTACCTTAAAGTTGGGTGAAAGGGATGAAGATTGTGAATTTCTCTTGAATGAGTGCTTGTGTTGGTATCCCTATGTTCCTATTTTCCTCCTAACTTGATCATGGTTCTTGGTTTTCTCGAAGATTAGAGTGTGGTGATTGAAAAATGATGATGGGAAAAGGAGTGTTGGCGGTCACGGTTTATAGAGAGGGAAGAGGGAATAGGTAGTGTGTGGTGGATAATTGAGTGTAGAGGTGGATGATGAAGGGGATGGATGGTGACACTTGTGTTTGTCTCATGCCACCAACAACAAACTAGTTTAGGTAGTAAATAGGTTTTATGGTTTTGATGCAAACCATGGGGTAGGGCCAGTTTGGGTTGGGGTTGAGTGAAATTGAAAAGGTTTTTGGTTGGGTAGTGGGTGTTTAAACAATTATCTTAAGTTTCCGTTTTAACGTTTAACAAACTTTAGCTGATCAAACGAATTCCAATCCTAATAATTTCTATCAGACATTATCCGATATTGAATTCCTGACAATATGGACTACATAAATTAAATTTTGGTGGTGGTTGGTTTCGGGTTCAGACAATGTCCGACACTGGCTCTTGAACCACTAACTTTTTAAAATATTTCGAACCGAACCTTCTCAAAATAAGTTTATTACTTATTACTAATGTTTTTATCCTAATAATAATTTTTTGAGTTATTACAGATACTTTGGACATTTAACTTTATATTTTTAAGTCGCCACCGGTGTTCGTTTCGCGTAGTGTCCGCTACAAGACAAAATTTAAATTTTCGAGCACAAATAAATATATAACACATATTTGGAGCTTTTGGACTAAAATAATGTAACTTTATTTATTACATTATTTTATTTACATAAGCACGGTTACATTAGTCGTTGGATTAGGCTAATTTTTAGCCGGGTGTCACATTCTCCCCTCCTTTAAGAATTTTCGTCCCCAAAATTTAGGAGTTGGTACTGGTTTCAGATTATAAAGGGGATAGGTGAGGGTATTTCTTTTCATCTGATCTTGACTTTCCCAGGTGAACTCGGATCCAGGTCTAGAATTCTAACGTACCCCAACTAACTTGATTTGGTTTCGCCTAAGTTTCTGAATGTTTCGATCCATAACTTATATATGTTCTTCTGTGAATTGAAGCTTGATGTCCATACGGAATTTATTAATAGGAATGTTCAGTGATTCGTTGGATGGGCATTTCTTTAGATTGGATACGTGGAACAAGTTAATATTCTACTAAATGTTGAAGGTTATTCGAGTCTACTCACTACTAGACCAAATCGATTTGCGATTTTAAAAGGTCCAATATAATGAAGACTTAACTTTCCTCTTTTGTCAAATCTGATTACCTATATTCAAAGTGAGACTATCTAGAAAATTCTGATCTCTAATTTCGAATTGTAACGGTTTTATCGATTCTCGACATAACTTTTCTGTTGAACAGCTGTTGCTTTCAACCTTTACTTGATCCGGACACCCTTGTCGGTGGTTTCCTAAACAATTAAGATTCTAACCACTAGTTTCTCCAGCTTCAGCACAACAAAGTGGCAATCGACATATCTTTCCGTATAAAGTCTCGAACTAAGTGACCTTAATAATGAATTGGCAATCCCTATTATTGGAAAACTTAGCCAATTGTAGGCGGGTACTTCAAAGATTCATGAAGATATTGCCAAAAACTTGATTCAGAAAATCATATTAAAGTTCAAATGCACCTGTAAATTCACAATTACGTTTTAGAACCGCAATTGTCAATTTACCTTACAAGATTACTCTAACATTCTTTCAGTCATGAATTTGTCAATTCCTCCATCTTGTCTCTTTCCTAAGGGGGGATAGGGAATGAGAGGATCGATCCAAAATTATCGAGATAGGCACTTTTGGTAATTTGGATGTATAGTTTATAGTAATAGGTTCTCATTCCTACTTAGAAATACCAGGTTGTCGTAGAAGTTTAGATGGCTACTGAGGTGCTTCAATAACCTTGGAGCAAGTCAAACACTTGTTGACATAGATTGCAAATACTGCCTCTATATTGGACCACCAATAAGGGTCTTGGAGATCTTTGTACGTCTCAGTAAAATCTGGATGGATTGAGTATCTAGACTTATGTGTTCGTCTAGTACCAATCAACACAAGTTCCCTAAACTGAGGCACCTAAGATCTACACAAGTTTAGATGGCTATTGAGGTGCTTCATAACCTTGGAGCAAGTCAAACACTTATTGACATAGATTGCAATACCTGCCTCTATATTGGACCACCAATAAGGGTTTGGAGATATTTGTACGTCTCAGTAAAACCTGGATGGATTGAGTATCTAGACTTATGCGTTCGTCTAGTTCCAATCTACACAAGTTCCTTAAACTGAGGCACCTAAGATCTAGTAAATACGGTCTTATTAGTTTTAAGCATCCATTCGCATTCTAAACCGCTTAGGTTTTCAGCCTTTAGGTTGTTCTCTTCTCAAAACCTCATGTTATGCATTTCAACTTCGAGTTGTAAGACTCGTTTGAATTATTAATTCCAATGCATATGTGCATAATCATTTTATTTTTCTTTTCTACTCATGTATTAGCTACAATATTTACTTTACCTGTGTGGTAATGAATATCGTAGTCATAATCATTAAGTATCTCTACTAAATGTGGTTGTCTCTTGTTCAGAATAAGTTGAAGATTCCTATGATTAGTGTAGTCTCTACGCTTCATACTATAAAGGTATTGTCTTCATATTTTAAGAGTAAGCGTGTTAGCTCCAAGCTCCAAATCATGAGTTGTATAAGATTTCTTGTACACTTTGGGTTGTTATGATGCATAGGCCTAAGCATGAAACAGTGAACTACAATCCATTAGTTCCTTATTGGAGGAACAATATATATGCACTATACAACTTTTATTTAGTAATTGAGAAGATTTTTCTTGCTTCTTTGTCTAGTCTTAATCCTTATCTTTTTGAGCTAACCGAGTCAAGGGTTGAGCTATGGAAGAAAATTTGCCAATGAATCGTCTATAGTATCCAGTTAATCCCAAAAATTGTCGCATTTTAGAAGGTGACCTAGTGTCTCCCGTATCTTAATTGCTTCAATTTTTGAGAGCTCAACATGAATGCCCTTTTTATGACCATGAAAATACACTTCTCTGATCTAGAATTTATACTTAGAGAATTTTGCATACAATTCTCCCTTAACAGCTTCAAGTATCATCTTCGAGTAGTAGTTAGGTCATTGTAATTGCTTAAACAGATCATTAATTCTCAGTAATGGTACCAATTTTAATGATCAGTTTATTTAGTTCTTAGAATTGATTGGATAATTTCTGCTTTTCTAGTGGCGCTAGTTTGTAGGAAATTTAGCTCTTGGTGCAACATATTGTACAATTCCAAGTCTAAGCTCTATCTGTCCTAACAAGATTTATCTAGGCAAGTTTTTAAGTGAAACTTCCAGATAATCATTAATATTGATCAAGACGCAGGGCATTCCATACGCAATAGCTTGCATGTCCTGCTAACGAGCCCTTAACTTGGTATTACACCGATCACTTTGGATTGCTAGTGGTTCACCATTTGCGAGTGGTAAACATGCTAGAATTTTCTAATCCTACGAATTCAACGTGATTTTTGGACAACTAATCTATACCTAGGCCAATACTGAGATTGTCCTAATTCGACGGGTACATAGATCACTACAGTAATTGCGGTTTTCTAACCGAAAAATACAGTCATGGATTACCAGTTTCAGTTAGTTTTCCATTGGCCAATTCGATTGAATTTTTAGTGTCCAATTTACTGGTTTTCAAGCTAAGTAAGGGTTTCAGTTGTTTAGAGACGAAACTTAAATCGATTTCAGTATCGAAAAGAATATGAGAATAGTTGTCATTTATCAAGAGCGTACCAGTGACCATCGAGGAATTCTTCCGGGCCTTCCTTGCATTTATTTCAAAAGCTATACCTTTCGTATGCCCATTCTTGAATTCCAGACAATTTTTCTTATAATGCCCTACAACTCCACATTCACAACATCCAGCGTTACAGTTATTGGCAACCGTTGGTGGTGTCTCCATCTAGCATTCTTGGGCCAAATACCCATAACGATTGCACTTGGTGCATCTCCTGCAGGTACCAGTATGGCTTTTTCTGCAAAACCCACATTTAGGGACCTGGTTACCCTTTGCAACAAACATTCGTCCCGGGCCTTGACTAGAGTTTCTCTTGGATTGCCCTCCATAAATCTCGACCACTTTCCTCTTTTGATCTGCAACCTTTGGACTCACCTCGGTATCCTTCTTCTCATAACCGGATTCCATAGTTTTCTTCGTGACTGACTTAAGTATTCCCTTACGAACACAGTCATCGGTTAATGACTTAGCTAGTGATCTAGCAGACTGGATTGTGTCTGGTTTAGGGGAGGTGACCATGCCTTGGATTTCTAGTGCCAATCCCCAGATGTACCTCTTGATTCTGACATATTCGCGTGTGACCAGTCGTGGTACTAGTCTTGCTAATGCGTTGAATCGAGAAGTATAGGTTCCGCTGTCAGCACCTTCCATTGACAAATGCCAAAACTCAGACTCAATCTTTTGTAGTGCATCCTGGGGCAATACTCTTTCAGCAACAAATCTTTACTCATTCCAGGAGAGACCGTAAGCAGCATCTTCTCCCATGTTTTGAATTAAAGAGTTCCACCATTCTAAGGCTTCGTCTTGAAATGAACAAACTCTATACTTGAATTAAAAAGTTTTGTACGTACATCTGAGTACTAAATTCCCTGTTTACATAGCTTCCAAAAATCATTACTGATTATTGAATTAACTAGTCACAGTCTCTTGGAATTTACAAACTATTTTCATCCCTTTTTTTCTACCTGGAGGGTTAACAGTAGCATTTCCGTTTCCAGTACTATTACTAGTACCGTTACCGGTGTTGTTACCGGCACCGCGATTAGCATTCTGCTGTTCGAGTGCAGAGTTGACGTGCTGAGCGATCAGCTGAGCTAACTCTTCATGCGTGGTTGGTAGTCCAGATCTTTTTTCCCAATTGATGGTATTTTCTCCTTATTTTTGGTGCCATTTCCTAATATTTTCAGGGCAGGAATAATATTTATTATTAATTATTAAACGCATGTGAATATATATGGTAAATAATCACATTTGCACAATAATTAATTAACCATTCAAATTATCTTTATTACATTCTAGATTGGAAAATTTTAATGTTACTTGTTTTGGAGTTAATGAAATAACAACCAAAATAGGTGTGAATACTCATCTGCACCAATGACAAGTTTTCAAAATTTTCTTACTAGGGTATCTAAGGAAGAAGATTTCTATCGAACGTAACAAGGGAGAGTTGTTATAAGTACAATTACTTCATAAACGATCCTAACAGTTGAGCTAAGACAGCAACAACATCCATAGCGGAACTATGCAATCTCAAGAATCGGAGTAGGTAGGGTCGCAACATCGTCCTCCATTACTTAGTGGTAGTAATTTTATGAGGCTTTTGTGTAGGAAGATTACATGTGGCCTAAAGCTAATGGAAGAGTGAATTGGCTGTGGAAGTGCGTACACGGTTAATAGCATAACAGAGATCAGTGGAGGCGATCCTTCGACTTACTGTCAGTGCCGCGTAACGCGATAGTAGTGTGCGAATTAGGTGTCTGTAGTATGTAACATGATTGTGCTTATTAATTGCAAATAAAATAACCACATAATAAAGAATATATATATATATATATATATATATAATTGAATAACAATTTTTTTTTACTTTTACCTTTTTACTTCGTGAGGCGGGGAAGCAGGTGTGTTTGAATATTCAGTTATAGTCTAGAAATTTTCATTCAAAATTTCTAGTTCTCTATAACGATTGGCTCTGATACAAACTTCTGTCACACCCCAAAAATCTTAATTAAACAGCGGAAGACTTTGACTAAGTCGTTTCGGGTAATGACATATACTATTTCAGCCAATTACAATCAAATCTATGTATAATACATAAGTTGGACTTTATTCAACCATCAGAGTTTTTACACGTGCCATAATACACGATTTTATTCAAATACAAGGCCAAACTTTGAAAAGTCAAAAGTTTCCATTCAAACACACGTCATCTTTTCCTGCGCCATCCACGAAGCTTCCACGTTTTCATTTACCTGAAAGACACATTTAAAATATTTTGTCAACGCAAGGTTGGTGAGCTTCTCAATTTTTAAAACCATGTATTTTGAAACAAAGCTTTTCTTTGTTTAATTATTTCCATAAATACCACTTCGTCCATACGGCCGGAAGTCAACTTTCATTAAAGTAGCGAAAATCGCGTTAACGACTCACAGACGTATCAATATATATAATCCTCTTCGAATGCTTACGAAGGTAATCCATAATTCAAACTTTATCCAACATTTTATTATTGTAAAAAGTGTATTAGTCATAAGTTTGCAAGAAATATGACACATGCAAGGAATTTAAATCTATAACCCGACACATACCAAACTCAAAATATTTGCCCGCGACATTTAACCAGAGCGACTGGTCGGCAGGCAGGGCGTCACCCCGATAGATCTATCAATATTTCTACGTCCCAATACAAGGTTAACGGTTATAACGACCGGGTAGTTGTTTCCTTACCTTCGCATTTATACTATATTTAGGCAGTTGTTTCCTTACCTAAGTATTTCACGGCAGTCTGATTTAACCCATTACATTTAATACAATTGTAAAATAAAATGCTTACGAAATGTGTCTTTCCCCAAAAACATTTATTAAACATTTTATTATTAAAACGAGGGGATTTATAAGAAACTTGTTGGACTCGGTCTGCCCAAGACACATATTATAATTGATGTGGCTAGTACGTTCTGATCCAAGTCAGGTCATACCCAATAACAAGTTAGACAAACACCGATTATATTTGTTTATATATGATATGATTATAAGTAAATAAATATCGACACTTATGTTATTTGGATAGGGTTTCAAAATACAATGTGCTTGTGAAATGAATAAATCATATGGATGATTTATATTTTGAGAGAGAGCATTCCATAATGTTATTTAAGATGGTTAAATAACAATATGTGAATAATATTACCTAGCATGTTACCTATGATGTGTTATATTTATAACACAATATAAACATATGTATATATGGAAACCTTATAAAAAAGTTTGATAATAAAAATTAAGAAAGGAATGAGGGTGGCCGCCCCCCCCCCCCTCTCTCTCTCTTTCACCCTTTCTTTTCTTATTATTATATTTTGTTAATGGGTGCATGCAAGGTTTCTTATTGGCTTAAGTGGGTGGTGCATTTGGATGACCACTTTTATCCTCTCTCTCACACATTTGAAACATAACACAAGTAAAAAAAAACCACTCCTCTTCTTCCTTCCTTCTTGAATTAGGCCAAAGCAAAAGGAAATCAAAGAGGTGGTTTACAAGTGTAAATCCTAGCTAATCAAGGTGTGTTTTTGGAGCTTGGGGTATACAAGCTGGACGAGCTTCTCCGTTGGAGTTATTGCCCTTCCGTCATCTCCTTCTTCACCCGGTTTTTCTACTTGAAAGGTAGTCATGACATGCATGGACTTATAGTGGCATGCATGTGTTTGATAGTATGTATTTCATATATGGATCCGGGATTGGGTTTTGCATGTGTAAAATCGGTTTTATACATATCAAACTAACTAGATTTAAAACATTTATCCTTGCGTTTTTGGTAAAATAGGGATTTTACCTAGCACTTCTGGGGGTAATTTGGGAATTCTTTATTCCCGTGAGTATCTAAGGGTCGTGTTGGTGAATGTAAGGCTCCAAGGGCTGTTATGATTGAGTTTGATGAGGTCGAGGCTTTAGGTAACATGAACCATGTTAGAACGTCTCGTAGATAAACGAGTCCTTTCGATGTCATTAGTAATGTTTGTATGTAAACCGACAGGCGTTTGAGTTTTGGGGAAACTTAGGGGTCCTCTAGCTTGTGATGAAATCGTGCCTTGTGTCAGGTGAGTTCATGATGCCCCTTTTTACTCTTTTAAGTTTTTGGGCTAGCATGCACACCTAAACGATTTTGCTTGATAAACCGTTAAATTATTTTGTATGGGCTTACTTTTATAGCATAGGCCTTGGGATGATGTTATTGTATGTTTGTACGTATGTTTGTACATATATTATTGTATGGCCAATATTTGGCGATGTTATTTAGTTGTTATCGACTAAGGATGTTTACGTATGCCTACTTTGTGTTTGCGTACGTTGGGTGAGATGTTACATGTTTGGGTTGTAGGTGTGCTCGACCCTGATGTTATTACTTGGATGATATATATGTAGGGATATAATTATAAGGATGTTTATATATATATATATATAAGGATGATTACTTATTGATGGTGATGGTCTAACTGTTATATCCCGTTTATTTTAAAACTCTTGGAATGACTATTATGATTATTATTATAGATGTTAATTAATAAAACTTGAACTCACTCAGCTCAAGCTGACTTTGTTTGCATTTAGTGTGAGTTTCAGGTTAGGAGGAGGATGCATTACCGCTTGGACGTGCACGAAGCTACTTGGACGGTGGAGGGCATGCTTAGTCAGAAGTTTTAATAATAATAAACATTTTTCTTTTAACGTTTTATTAAACACATTTCAATTTGGTTTTGGGCATGGGGTTTTGGGAACTTGTTTTATTAATTATGATTTTCCGCTGAATTATACTCTGAATTGGTTATTTTAACGGAATGAACTGTTTTTGAGTTTAAGTATTTTTGTAAGTATTTTGTATGAATACCAACTGTAGGGTTCCCAGGATTTGGGGTCTTATAGTAGACTTTAATTGTTATTGTAAAGTTTGATTTAGATATGAAATACGTTGTGTTTGATGGCTGGAAATTTGACTAATTCATTGCTTTGTATTGATTGATCGATGCTTGTTTGATTCTCGACTTTGTGTTTACGGTTTGTTTGCGGTAGGTACAACCGTAAGGTTTTGTTGCATGAATTATTGGTTAAAGTACAGCGGTTAGACTCCTTCTTAGACACCGAGTGGTGATAAGAAGTTAGGTTCGTCTCATTACCTTTGCATGCTAGAATTAGGATTGCGCGAGAGCGAGTTTGTTTCTTGTCCGGTTTAGGTGTTTTGAGTGACTAGTTGATCTATTTTGGTTTAAATTAAATTGTTCCTCTGTCCTTGGTTGTGTAGTATTCATTACCATTAGGGTCAAGTTTTGGTGAGACCGAGAGGTGAGTCAACATTAGAACCCGTTAACAATTGTTTTCCGGTTTAATTGTTTTAGCCGATTAAGAGTGGTTAAGGTTTGTTGAGTGAGACAGAGAGGTGATCTAGTGAGCTTGAGCGATCCTTAGTCGTGTCATTTTTAGGAACCAATGTCTTGATTTCATTCAATCCATTTGTTTGTTAGACCACAGTTTGATTCAAACCTAGGTAGACGTTTTTCTCCATCCAAAGTCAGCACAGTTAATTTTCCGTTAAGTTTTCTATTTTTGGTAACTTTCGTCAGTTAGTCCAGTTAAATTATTTTTAAAAGAAAAACAAAAATTAAAATCAATTAAATATTATTCTTTGGTAGGTCTTGTCTAGGGTTAGTGATCAGTAGCGTTTATACATGTCCTTGTGTTCGATACTCGGACTTCCTAGGTCTATATTACTTACGATCGGTACACTTGCCGGTTGTGTGTGGTGTTAGGATTTTTGTTTTAAATTTAAAGCTTAGTTGTGAGGGTCATTTATAGATACATCGTCCGACGCACATCAGTCTAGTCTGCTAGGCAAATAATGATGTGTTCACAAATGCAATTTGTTTTGTTCTAAGTAATTTCGAGTATGGTCTAGGTATTAGAGTGTACTTCGAGCTTACTTTTGACTTTTATGTGTTATTTGTTGCTCTTCGAGCACAATGATATGATTGGAAAACTTTGATAATTGTTTCGAGCATAGATATCTCATTTGTTGCTCGAAGAGCACAATGATATGCTCTGTATACTTGCTTAACTATTTCGAGCATGGATATCTCATATGTAGCCTTTCGAGCACATGTGTTCACATGATAAATTCTGTTAAGTGTTTTCGAGCATGCATGTACCTCATGAGCAAATTTCATGTCATGATAGATTCCTAAGTGTTGTCGAGCATGCATATACTCTATGAGCATAGGTGTTCACAGGATTATCTAAGTTTGTTCGAGTAAGAGTTGAGTTGTTTTAAATATGTCTCGAGTATGAATGATTAACTGATTATGTCTTATGAACTTCGAGCATATGTGTTGAGGGTTAGAAAATGTTTTAAGTTGCTCGAGCATACTTGTTTTCACAAGCATGACCTTATACTCGAGCATCTATGATTTCACATTATTTGGCAAAGATATTGGTTTAGGGTCTCGAACATGGGTGTACTCGAACATAGTGATGAAATATCTCACAAGGATAAACTTTTTCTAAGTATCACTCAAGTATACTTACTTTCGAACAAACCATAAATGAAAATTTAAACCAATATTCTTTGTACGTCAAGCATGTACTAAGATATGTACCCGAGTACAGTGGGAGACAGCTGTTTATTTGGCTGTATGCTCGAGCAAGGGAGGTACAGTTAATTGGAATTAAATGAAAACTGTCGTGCACTAGACGACAAACGAGTACTGTACCAACCAAACGTTAGGTATAAAGGGAGACTTAGAAACTTTTTCACATATTTCATCTCTCGCTTTAAACCTAATTGCAAAACCCTCTTGCTCATGCATCCCCTGCTTACTCAGACTTTCTATTTGTTTTCTAATCTACTTCGAATACAACCATTAACTCTGTTTCGACCTTGGTAAGATATCGATTATCGTTATCGTAACCCCAAGGTTTGAAATTAGGGTTTCTATTAACTGATTATTGATCGATTGCTTGATTTGTGTAGGTACGCATACGATTACGGAACATGTTACTGGAGACACCATTCTTCTCTAACTAATCACAGTTGTTGTCTATGCATTTATGTATACTGATTATCTTCTTATTTTGCAGAACTGATGGCCATGAAGTTCAAAAAGAGGCATAATATGTGTGCCCAGTTGGAGGTAAACAATGACAACAGGGAGTTGGAGCTAATGATCAACTTCCTTCATAACTCCAACTTGAGGGTGGCTTTGACAGAGAGCCCAACCATTTACAGGAATCACATTTCTAATTTTTGGGAATCTGCTACCTATGTTAATGATGCTAATGGGAAAAGGATTAAAGCCTCGGTCCTAAATCAAGACATTGAAATCATTGAAGCTACAATCAGAGAGGCACTGCTCTTGAATGACAATCATGAAGTACAACCATCATATTCTGTCCCAAAACTGATGAGAATATTTCAAGAAACTATGGGATATCAAGGGGATGTAAAGGAAGGACAGTTCCAGAAGGGTAGTTTTCCCCTAATCTACCGATTTCTTATACATCATGTGATTCAGTCTTTGTCTCCAAGGAGAGGGACTTGGACTCTTTTGAGCCGAGAATTAGCGACAATGACAGTAGCAATTCTGTATCATCAACCATTCAACCTTTCAAGATTTATCTTCAATGGCCTGGTTTCATATTCTGAGAAAGAGGTGGATCAGCGATTTTTAATGTATCCTAGATTTCTCCAAATTCTTATTAACAGATCTTTGCAAAATCTGCAACTGACAGGAGAAGTTCTCATATTACAAGACCCTGATATCTATCAAAGGTTTAAGGATGCAAGGAGTAAATTTACTGATAATGCCGACTGGGATATTCTCCCATGGTTACTTGTTATGGAGTTAGGAGCAATTGATGTACCTAATACTCCAGGTAACACTGAAGATGAAGAAGATGAGGTTGTTGAAGGTGATAATGATGATGACAATCCGGATGTTGGAGGTGATGATGCTGGTAATGAGCCTGTTAATGAACCAATTGCTCATGAAGCCGAGAATGTGGAAGATGTGGATCATAATGCTGAAATAAATGATTTGGTTATTGATCCTGTTGGGAATGAGATGGTCACATTCACAGGTGCAGGATCTGATGTGAACGAGGATCAAGAAGGGGATAAAGGACCAGAAATTGAGATCACTAACCCGGTTGATGAACCAGTGGTGGGTCCCAGCAACATGGTAGCTGCGCATATGGATGAAGATGATTTCATTGAAAATGTGTAAGGCCCCGAACCCCGGGAACCCCACAGTTGGTAATCATTCAGAACACTCGTAAAAATAATTAAACTTAAAAACAATTCTTTACATTAAAATAAGCATCACAGAGTATAATTCAGCAGAAAACGTAAATAATAGAATTAGTTCCCAAAACCCGGGAATTTTGCCCAAAACCAACTTAATTATCTTTAATAAAATAATTTTTGAAAGGAAATGTTGAATAATAAAGTCTTCAAATCCCGTATGCCCTTCACCGTCCAAGTAGCTTCGTGCACGTCCAAGCGATAAGGCATCCTCTTCCTAAACTGAAACTCACACTAACATGCACACAAAGTCAGCTTAAGCTAAGTGAGTTCAAGTTTTAAATAAGTAACAAAAGTCTTAATAATCGTTCCAACGGTTTTAAAACTGTAAACGGAAATACATCAGTTAGGTCATCACCTTTAATAAATAAGCAGCCTTATGTATGAACATCTCTATACATGCATTCCTATATATATAACATTTAGGGCTGAGAAAACGTACATCCCCAACACGTAACATTCCATTCAACGCATGCAAACACGAAATAGGCATATGTAACATTCCGTAGTCTATAACGACTACAACGTTTTCCAAATATTGGCCATACAATAATATATATACATCCACACATTCCATAACATTCCAAGGCCTAACAATACTAGCAAGCCAATGCAAAATAGTTTAAAACATTTCATCAAGCAAAATCGCTTAGGTGTGCAAGCTAGCCCAAAACTTAAAAAGAGTTAAACGGGGCATCAAGAACTCACCTGAAATCAACCGAACACCTGCAACGAGCTAGGAAATTTCTAAGTGCACACTCACAAGTAAGGGCCTGTAAATTGTACACAACGCGTCACTAATCTAGATCGTAAGAACACACTTGCCTAATGGGCCGTTCAAGCCCAACACTTTGGCCCGAGGCCCAACAACTTGGCCCGAGGCCCAACCCATACCCAATTACTTTACCTCAGCCCTTAAAACCATTCAATTAACAAAATCCACCATACGATCATGGTCGGGGCTAACCATGATGCACAACTCACCCGCCGGTAATCAAATCGAGTCAATACGCGCGTAATAAAACTTAAAACCCACTTGTCAAACCGATCAGCCCCAAATGGACCAAATTCCCATATTAACCTTTTCATACATCATAATTATGTCAACCGAGTTGATAGGGTTGACGGTTCCTTTTTACAATTCTCAATTTAACATTTAAACGACAATTCGCGCACCGCCGACTCGATTGACCAATCACCAACCAAATCAGCCCCGAGTATCAAAAAAATAATTTTCCCACAGCCCTTAAACTCCCCTAGGACCATGCAAACTGATTCAGTTGGTCATTCAATCGATTAACGCATCAAACTCAACAATTGACAATTCTACACCCGATAAACCCTAGTTTTCGAACTAAAATCGATTGACCGACCTAAACACCTCCAATGGCCACGAAATTTTAATATGATGTAAATGCCATACCTGGGAATCTTTCTACACTAGAAACTCTAATTTTTATCCACGGGAAGTGGGTCAATTGCACCTTGGCTGAAATCTGTCCAACGAAAAGTATCGGCAAAATTGAGCATCAAAACGATTAGGGGTGAACGAAAAGAGTGTTGGGGATTGTAGTACATACCTTGAACTACTTCTAGAAGCTTGGAATTGATCAAAAAGTCGAAGAAAAGAAGGGGGGAGGGCTGTTCTCGGCCGATCGTGCTGCAAGGGGGGGTGGGGTTTAGGGTTTTGTTAATTATTAATTATTATAATATAAAGATTTTACATCCAGGCCCCTCCCAAATGAAGTGTAACGCAAAATGGAAGGAAAAGTTAAGTTCTTTAACCTACTGGGATGACGTAAAGGCTTTCGAGAAACGTCGGTTAGGTTCCGAGAGTTGTGTATGCTTTACACGCGCTAAATCATTAGAGCGGAAGTTGACGGGTGTTACAAAATGTAGTATTCAATGTGACTGAAAACATACAGAAAATCACCCCACCAGATTCGCCAAACCCTACAATAGACAATGAGGATACTGACTCCATTGAGTCTGAGCCTGCTAATGATGACATCCCTTCATCTCCAGCTGTAGGTTCCTGGACGGATCGAACACGGGATATCGCTAACAACGCAGGTGCGGAATCCCTGCGCAGGTAGTTACGAGTGTAGAGATAGAATCACACGAGCAATAAATCAAACACGTTATATTGATAACCGAACACGTGACTCACGGTCACTATTACAGAAGATGACACGTAACAATACGAAACACACTGAAACAAACCCTAAAACGACCAACACAAACTGTTTCGTCTGAAACAGTTTATATACACGACAACTTCGCCATAGGCGAAGTTGTCAATAACTTCGCTGATTCAACAAGTTCGCCATAGCGAACTTGTTGACAACTTCGCGCATTACAAAACAAACATAAACAAAACATAATTACATTACAGACTCGATTACAAATGCTAGACTATGAACTACTGACATACATGTACCAACAGACTCCCCCTTGGCAGTAGCTTCATATCTTGATCTTCAAATCTTGAGTCTTGTAATCTTCACCTCTACGCGTGCGCCCCTTCTCTCACACATACCGACACTACCCTTTGATATTTCCTAGCTTGATCCTTCCAAGCAGGAATGTAGAAGATCTTCTTCTCGTTGAGCACTTTCAAATCAGCCTTCGATAGATTAACAAGATGCATCGGGTCGTACACCCGAAGTACTTCTTGTTCATCCTCATCTTCCATTACCGTCTCAACTGTCTCACAATCCACGTACCACCATTTTAAATCTTTTAGGACGTTCTTGGGCATAACTTTCATCGGTACTTCTTTCAAATGACGGACTGGTTTATACTTCATTACCATCCAAGGTTTGCCGTCAGCCCTCATTCCACGGTCTTTGTCTTCTATCAACTTTCCTTTTTGAGGCTTTAGCAGTTCAAACTTTTTGTCTTTAATGGCTTCTTTCCAGACGATCTTCCCAATGATTCTTGCCATATCATCATTACTTCTATTGATCAGCCCCAATCTCGCTAAATCTCTCACCTCACATTCTGGTAAGGAATTCAGAGATCACAACAATCTCTTGAAGTACTGAATGTTGTCGTACCGTTTGATCACAAATAGTTTCAGCTCTTTGTCGTACAACCAGCATATGATTCCTTTCTTTGACTCTGCATAGCCCTTTATATTATAAGTCTTTCTGAACATCGTTGGCACTGCAGGCTTCTTGGTTTTAACAAACCACTGAGCACAGCCTTCTTTCCAGTTCGGCTGCTCCTCCCATACTGTATCTTCTATCACGCTCTCATCCCCCAATTCTGATCTCTCAACAGCTGGAATCTCATGTTCCACTGAATCATCTACAATCTCACCTTCTTCTAATACATCTTCCACATTAATCTATTCTCCAATCCTCTCAATCTCATCCATAGGCAACACGTCATCATCATCCATCAACTCATCGTCCTCCTCCTCATCCAACTCCTTCAACGCATCAATAACGTCTTCAACATCAGCGTCGTCATCCACAACTACAACATCATCACCAGCTGCATTTGTAGACTCCCCCTCAGTTGTGGAGGCTCCAAGAGCCTGAGAGGTTCTTGGCAGCTCATCACCTGCACCTGAAGGTGCATTGGGATCATCGTCATGATCTTCTCGTCTTTTCGTTCTCAACTCATCGCCCCTACACGTCTTCTCCCCCTGAGATGCCAAGTAATCCTTGAAGGCATCTATTATTCGTCCATGTTCAAGCAGGAGGGCAGCTTGTAGTCGATTGGATTCCACTAGGCGGTCAATAGTCTTTGACTGTTCAGCAACAATCCGCTCTAGCGAAAGAATCCTCTCGGTATCTGAAGTAGGAAATGGAGTTGGTGGAACATCAGCAGAAGTGACCGCAGGTGGTACACTTGGTAACCCTGCAGTAGAAGTGATTGTCGACTCCACAAACCGTGCAACTACCACCGGTGGATTAAGCGGTTGAGGTGGTAGGGACACAATTGTTGGTGCCGACGTCTCGATCGCCGTAACCTGTGCAGTAGTAGGAATAAGAGACATACCAGATAAGGCAGGTGGAGCAAAACGTACTAGTCTTGAAGATTCTCCAGCTCCCGAACCTATCCCTCTCTGTTCTCTTCTTGAGCGTCTTAGCACAATCTGTACTGCCTCCTCTTCATCCACTTCATCCTCATCCTCCTCCACAGTTCTCGGCCTCTTTCCCGTAGTCCGTTCACGAGACACCATAAGTCTTCTTGCCTCAGCAAACGTCTCGTCTAGATCAGAGTCAGCTACCGAAGTAGCTGCTCTGGTAACATCCATAAACTGAGGACCCGAGACATCCATATCAAACAAACCATGTCCACTAAAAGCAGCATCTAGATCAACGTTTTCAGCAGTGGACACAGCCTGAGATATAGTAGCTGGCACAGCAGCAGAAGATACAACAGGCGCAGCCGATACAGCATGAGGTGCTGCCGCCTGATGTGGTTGCGGATCCCTGAACTCGTCCCCTCCTGCAGGAACATACTCCGGGTTAATGAGATACCCGAAAAGTGGAGTATGCCTGGGACGCCGCTCAGGGTTGCTACGAGTGCTCGACGTTCTGCACTGAGCAAAGATACGTTTTGTTACGCACTCAACGTATCTGATAGGGCGTCTTTGCGGTATAGACGGAGCGACATGATTAATAATCATTTGTAGAAACCGAGGATACATAATAAAACGCTCGCGCGCCGTCGCCCGTCTCTGACGATCAATCTCGTAAAAGATTAGCTGACTAAAAGAATATCTGCGGTTGTAAGTCAGCGCAATCATAGCCGATTGCATCGTCGCACCCATCCCGTCTGTTCCTGCCTTTCTGCCGGACATGCATACTATCAACACATGCATCAAAAAGCGCCATTGATCCAGCAGAAAGCCTTTCCTCCTCTGCGAGTCCCCCAGCGGACCCGAATAACCCATCCTTAAGTAAGCTCCGTCACGGAAAGGAGCTACGAATTCCGTTGGGTCGTCTCTCGTTTCATCACCGAACTGCAGAGCCAACCGTATGTCTTCCGAGGAAAACTGTATGTCTTGACCATTGACAGTTGCTCGCATCACTGGAGGCTCAGGTCTGCAATCATAATACACCGTCTGCCAGAAATCTTGAATGTTGGGCAGAGATATGGGTAGTGTATTAGTGATCGCGTGAAAAACTCGTGATCGTTGGAGAAATGTGATAATCTCCCTATAGTCTTCAACGCCTCGTGCGTCTGGATCCAAAGTGATGTATTGGTTATGGGCTGGGAAGAATTGTCGTTGCTCATCACCATCATCACCTCCAGTACCTCCAACAGCAGCCATATCTGCACAAAACAAATCAAGTTAGAGACCATATAATCATCTCACAAGTTCGCTGTGTACCATATGCGAAGTTGTGATGTACAGGCGAATTTAAAGGTGAGGCGAAGTTGGGAACAACTTCGCTTCATCTGTAAGTTCGTCTAAAAACTTATAAAAAATTTGAAATAGGCGAAGTTATGGATAACTTCGCCATAGGCGAAATTAAGCTTCAAGCGAAGTTGTGGATAACTTCGCTGAAGGCGAACTTAAGCCACTGGCGAAGTTGAGAATAACTTCGCGTAAACCTTAACTTCGCCTGAATCTGAAACGGCGACTGTTCAGATTCAAACAAGGTTTATCCGATGTTTCGGACCGATTTAACGATCTAACAATGAAGTCCAACATATTTCAATGGTGTTAGGATGAAAAGGTCGTCCATGAACACGTAACGTGAGGTCGGAAAACTTGGTTTCTAAGGTTCGACGACCCGAGGTCTCGAACCGGGTAAAACTATAACGAGAAAGATAGGATGATATTGACTACACATACCACGAGTATAGTAGAAACTAGGAACACAAGATCGAAATCGAAAGCGAAGAATAAGATCCGGATGTATTGGTTATTCGAACCAGTTCGCCGGTAATTCGAAAAAAGTGATATAGTTACTGTTTACAATCCCTTATATAGGGCAGAGTTGGTTCAGGCGAAGTTACTCTTAACTTCGCCTAGGCGAAGTTAAGCACAACTTCGCCGAATTCAACAACTTCGCCCGTAATTTTCAAAATCAGCCCTTTAAGTTTGAATAATCCTGAATTTAACCTTATCAATTACCAAAAAGAGTTAAACAAATATGATCAAGACCTAGTAACCAACAATAAAATAATATAACTACAAAAACAAAACAAAAAAAACTTAGAAAAATTTTAACGAAATAAGGGATCAAATTTCAGTCTAGTCAGGGACCACTACGTTTTAGAAAAGATCCTAACAGGAATCATACTAACGATGTGACTGTCACTTAGATCCGTGTTTGGCTGTATTATAACATAGAGACACAGGTTGTAAGCATGTAAATAACGTAAATGGTTTTCATCGTTTCTGTGATACGGATTAAGGTTCAGTTAAGCTCAAAAATTTAAGTTGGCAACATCTCAGAGATAATGATGTCTTCTATCTATTCTCAAAGCGTATTTGGCTATACCCAAGTCACCCCGAATTGACTTCGACCCATAATGTCTGATTATCTTGTAGATACACTATGTCTGCCTCCCGTTTTCTTCTAACTCCAGACTTGAGAAATTTTGATTGTTACTATGTCTCATAAGTATTTAAAAATATACACGTATATATATATATATATATATATATTTTTTTTTTTTTTTTTTTTTTTTTAAATTAAACATTTTTATCGACTTCGGAGTACTAAATCACTGCAAGTCCCGAATCTGGATCACTGCAGTATCTTGAAATGCTTTCTTCACGGGAATCAGAACACTCACGGGCTCGTGTATGACTGGGTAGTCGCTTTTCTGCCTATCCTTCGAAAAGATATGTATGAAGACATACAAAACTCTTAAGGAGTTTCCACGTAAATTCGAGTAAATTTAAGTGAGTATCACATACACTTTTACGCACCATAAAAATTACCATGACATACAATGACTGTTCTAAAGCCTTTTAAGCCTAATAACTTCACTAGTTAAGCACACACAATCAATATATATATCATTTTCCAAGGTTGGATCAATTTTCTGTTAAACACAGCATAGAACTTCATACGAAGTAACAGACTTGAACATTAATTTCATTTCCCACAAAAAAAAAACTTTAAATTCAATCGCCCCAATCACGTCAAAGTCGTCAGGTAAACGGCTATCCTGAAGATCCAATGGATCAACTGGACCGACCACATACAAGTATGTGTCCTTCTTACTAAGTATGACCGACTAATTTTCAGCAACTGAAAGAACACACGTCATAGCTGCCCCGGTCACTTTCAGTCTTCCAGTTAATGGCTATCCTCATTCTCTACGTTGAAACGAGGACCAAAACATATCCTAGGATATGTCCATCAAACTGAGGTAACCGACTAATTTTAAGCAAAAATGACACATGTTTTTTTTTTTTTTTTTTTTTTTTTTTTAAATCAAAGACATGGTTACTCGGGATTGATCATCCCGTTTAGCTCAATTAGGTTTTGAAATCTGGATTTATCAAACGCTTTTGTAAACAAGTCAGCAAAATTTTCAAGTGTATCAACTTTTTCGATCTTTATCAGTTTCTTCTCAGCACAATCCCGTATGAAGTGATGACGAATGTCAATATGCTTAGTTTTACTGTGCTTCACGGGATTGTTAATTACTGAGATGGCGGCAGTGTTATCAATTAAAATAGGAGTAAGTAAGAAATTCAGACCATAGTCGCGCAATTGTTGCTGAATCCACAAAACCTGAGAGCAGCAGTTGGATGCTGCCATGTATTCAGCTTCGCATGTTGAAATTGCAACTGATGTCTGTTTCTTGCACTGCCAGGAAACTAATCTTCCTCCAAGAAACTGACAGCCTCCTGTTGTTGACTTCCGACTCTGATTACAGCCACCATAATCAGAATCTGTATACGCCACCAGTTCAACGTCTCCTCCCTTTGGGTACCACAACCCTAGTTTCGGCTTGCCCTTAAGATACCGCAAAATCCTCTTCACACCTTTCATGTGAGATTCCTTTGGGTTTGCCTGAAAACGAGCACAAAGACAAACAGAAAACATTATATCGGGCCTAGAAGCAGTTAAATACATTAATGAACCTATTATCGCCCGATACAGAGTAGGGTCCACATCTGCGTCACCATCTGATTCAGCGCCCAATTTGTGATTGACGCAGATTGGGGTGTCATATGGAGAACTGTCCTCCATCTTGAATCTCTTCAGCACATCATGAACATACTTTGTTTGATGAATGAACATCCCATCCTTCTTCTGATCAACCTGCAATCCTAGAAAGAAGGTTAGTTCACCCATAGCACTCATCTCGAATCGTTTCTTCATGACAGCCTCAAAATCCTGACACATGGATACTCTTGATGCAGCAAAAATGATATCATCCACGTAGACTTGAACCAGTAGGAAGTCACATCCTTCTCTCTTCACAAACAACGTACTGTCAATCAATCCCCTTTCAAAACCATTTTCCAGCAAGTAGTCCGATAACGTTGAATACCAGGCACGAGGTGCCTGATGTAACCCATATAACGCCTTGCTCAACCTGTATACGTGATCCGGAAAGTCTGGGTCAGGAAAACCCGGAGGTTGCTCAACAAACACAACCTCATCAACTTTCCCGTTAAGAAACGCGCTCTTCACATCTAACTGAAACACCTTCATCTTTTTAGATGCAGCAAACGCCAAAAACAATCTAATCGCTTCTAACCGGGCAACAGGAGCGAAAACCTCATTGTAGTCAATACCCTCTTGTTGATTAAAACCTTTAACAACCAGCCTCGCCTTATTTCTCACGATAATCCCCTTTTCATCTCTCTTGCACTTGAACACCCATTTCGTGCCTATAGCATGCACATTCTTTGGTTTTTCAACCAAAGTCCAAACTTCCATTTTTTCGAACTGAGCCAACTCTTCTTGCATGGCTTCGACCCACGAGCTGTCCTTTAAAGCCATTTGATAATTCTTCGGTTCGACTTGGCTTATGAAGCAAGAGTACAAACATTCGTTCATGATACCTGTATCTTTAATGCTTGTATAAACACAGGTGTGCTCATTCAAGCTACTTCTGGTTTGTACACTAGAGGTCACATCACCTATAACATTCTCCAATGGGTGATCTTTGTGAATTCTCGTGGTCGGAACAGCACCGACATGCAAATTGTCTTCCAAGTTTGAAGAGATCTCATCTATGGTAGTTTCAGGCTGAGAGTGAAAAGGATTAATAAACTCATCTTCAGTTGAGGCCGCAGGGGTATCGATAGGGTTTGATGTGGAAGGCTGAGATTTTTCTGTCATCTGATGTTGCACTACCTCCTCTTCCTCATCAAAAATCATCTTCGTCACTGCTCTTTCGTCTTCTTCAGAAATTTCCAAAGTAGGTACGTTAAACGACTTAAAAAGTTTAACATAGTCAAACAGCTCAGCAGGTCCATTGCTTGGTTTTGGCGGTTGGTAACTAGTAATGTCGGTGTTACAAACCACCTCCACCTTGCAAGTTGTCGTATTGAAGACCCGTCTGTTGGGAGTCCCAACAACATAACCGACTAGGATTCCCTCATCAGCTACTTCACCAAATTTCGAATTAGTCTTTAAAATCGAACAAGGAGACCCAAAAGGTTCAAGACCGCACAAGTTGGGCTTCCTTCCGTGCATAAGCTCGTAACAGGTTTTTCCAAGTCTCTTAACGGTTAACACCCGATTCAGAACATAGCAGGCTGTAGCAACTGCTTCAGCCCAGAACATCACAGGAAGCTTTGAGTCTGCCAGCATAGTTCTGGCTCCTTCAATCAACGTTCGGTTCTTCCTTTCAGCTACTCCGTTCTGTTGTGGAGTATACGGAGCGCTGTATTGATGCTCAATACCCTTCTGAAGACAAAAGATTTCCATCTCAAAGTTCTTGAACTCTGTCCCATTGTCGCTTCTGATGAATTTAACTGATTTACTCATGACGTTCTCGACTTTTGTAATTAGATTCTTCACCATCTGAGTCGTCTCGTCTTTCGTTTTCAGAAAATATACCCACGAGTATCGCGAGTAATCATCAGTTATCACCAAGCAGTAAGAAGTACCACCTAGACTTTGTACATTCACCGGACCGAAGAGATCCATATGAAGTAGTTCTAGAGTACCAGCAATTGAGTTGATCGTCTTGGTGAGATGGCTTTTCTTGTGTTGTTTTCCCTTCTTGCACACTATGCATTTATCTTCAAAGTTAAAACTCTTTAAGGGAACGCCCATCACAAGCCCATTTTTGACAATGAAGTTCATCTTACGAAGATGAATATGTCCCATTCTCCTGTGCCACAATTCTGATTCTGATTCGCTTGCTTTTGTCATTAAACAAGATTCTCCGGTGGCCATTTCAGTAGACCTCATATCCATCACGTATGTATTCGTTTCACGTGGAGCTTTCATTACTATCCATTCTTCTGGTATATGAAAACCAGGCTTCAATACAATCGCTTCATTTTTAGTGAAATGGACAGTGTATTCTTTATCACAGATCTGCGACACACTCAGCAGATTGTGCTTTAATTCCTCCACAAAATTTACGTTTTCAAGTGTCATTCTCCCATTCGACACAGTACCTCTACCGGTAATCCTTCCACCGCTTTCACCAGCAAAACTAACTCTTGCTCCCTGAACAGGTTTTAAATCTTGCAACAAGTGTTTGTTGCCCGTCATGTGCCTGGAACAGCCGCTATCTACAATCCAAAGATTGTTGGCAGCCCTGTTCAACTGTTCCTGCACAATAAAACAAAGAGTTAGAATCTTGGGACCCAAGACCAATTGGTCTTGGATCGATACATCCCGTACCCTGGCTTTCTCAAGTTAGTATCAGGATAATTTCTGTAAGTCCTGTTAGGGTATCTCCTTGCAGATTGGGTGTAATGCCTTCCAAACCTTTGAGAATTGAAAGTGTTATATCTTGAGGTTTGGTTGTAAAAATGAGGTTGGTTTTTATGAAAACTTGAATTCGTTATATTTTGGCATTTTTTAAAGTTTTCATTTTTAGCAGGAACAAAATGACGCTTATTCTCATTTTTATTTGTCTTTACATCTCTAAATCTCGGTTTCAAAGGGCAATCTGCAACTAGATGTCCTAACTTGTTACATCTAAAGCAACATCGACTCTCCATTTTCTTGTCAAATGTTGGTTTGGATGTAGAGGCAGTGTTACCAGCCGTTCGTCTCACATAAGGTGGGACGTACGGATTGAGTGGAGAACTCTTTTTAGAAACTTCATTTTTATCTCCATCGGTGGGTAAACCTACCTTCTCTTTTGTCTGACCAGATTCGGACAACTTATCCGAATCTGATGAGACTGGACTTGAAACAGAAATATTCACACTAGAAACAGGCGAACTTGTTTCGCCACAGTTAACACTTGGTTCAACACTTGTAATCTTGATAGGAGTTGTCTGAGAAACCTCGAAATCAACAGATTTCTGAACACTTGGATTATAAGTATAATTGTGGTTAAAGGGTGGTGGAACTTCGTGATATCCGATTCCTCCCCTCTTTGCAGAGGTACCTGGATCACTCACGAGGTGATCAAGGATGGTTGAGGAATTCCTGAACTGCTCAAGTTTGCGGTTCAGTTCCACCACCTTTACCTGATGGTCAGCAATCTGTTTATCCCGATCAGCAATCAATTTAGTTTTTTCTTCTAAAACTTCATAACTAAGATCAATTATTTCAATTTTCTCAGCAAGTTTAGTTTTCAAGCTTTGAATGTCCTTTTCACATGCTTTAATCTTAATTTTATAACTGTTTTCTCTTGATTTAGTAAAATGGTGATCTTCTTTAATAGTTTTAAAATCAGCATCTAAACGGACGTACTGATCAGTTATCGTAGTGAGTTGCTCAGACAAATTTTCACAACTAGTACAAATAGTTTTAGGACTTACCTCGGAGCGATTATCTTTGTCATTTGCCATGAAAGCGGTTTCTTCTTCATTTGCTTTCTCAATTTCTTCAACCTTCTCACATTCTTCAGCTTCAGACTCAGCCATGTTTGCTTGCTCACCAGAACCACTTGAGCGTTGATTCCAGTTGTACTCTCCTGCCTCTCTGGTCAACATGGCATTTATCTCTCTGTTAACTCCTGAGTGTTGTGTAGGTCGACCTTGTCCTCGTTCAACCCTCTCATTTCTGCATTCCTTGGCAAAGTGCCCGTACTGTTGACAATTATAGCACCTTACTTTGGACTTGTCGAACCCGGGCCGACCACCAACAAACTTTCTCCCCGTCTTATTCATGAAACGCTTGACTCGCCTCACTATCATGGCCATTTGCCATTGCAAATCCATCTCCTCCAGATCATCAGCATCGATCTGGTCATAATCCTCATCCAGAACAGCAGGGTCCACAATCTTCCCCTGGATGTAGTTTTCATAGGAAGCAATAAATGATGCATAGACTGCAAACTGCTCTTCAGCAGATTTTACACTCATAGGCATCTTGGAATAACTATTGCTTGATGCATTTGCAGAAAAACTACTTGTGGATGCTTGAGGCTTTGAAGTACTAGATCCTCCAGCAACGAAACATACATCACCATTCGTGTTTACAGAAACGTTTCCTTCATGAGACGAGTCAGAGCCTGACTCCCCTTTAGAGTAATAAGCAGCAGATTCAGGCCTTGAACTTGAGCCTGAGTTAACCTTTGCACCATACATACCAGGGTCTTGTATCTGATCTGTAGGTGTTTCTTTTCGAACCATATTAAGCTCATAAGTTCTGAGCTTGTTCACTGCCGTTTCAAGATCATAATTAGGAAAGTCTCTGTCTTCCCTCATAAGAACGGTGTACATTTCCCACTTCGGTGGGAGAGCATCGAGAAGTTTTTCAACGATCTCTTCTTCTCGGTAAGCAATCGAATAATTGCTAAGCTCTGTCATTAGATGATAGTATCTGGTGATAATATCATCCAGCGATTCGTTCTTCAAAAATTTGAAGACGGAGAACTGGGTCTTCAAAAGTTTTACCTTCGATGCACGGATACCCACATTCCCCTCGAATCTATTTTCAAGTGCATCCCAAAGCTCTCTTGCAGAAGTGTACTTTCGGAACGTATGGAGAACTTCTTGAGGAAGTGCCATTGTTATCGCAGCATGGGCCTTGCTTTCGGCCTCGTACATTTTCTTTTCTTCGTCCTCCATTTTGCTGTACTTCTTAACTACGTCACGGCCTTCGTATTGCATAGTAGGAGGGATATATCCATCCTGGATGCACACCCACATTTTGGCATCCTGGTATTTGATGTATTGGATGAATCTATCCTTCCATGCCACGAAGTCAGTTCCTTTCATAAGCCTCGGGGCCTTAGTGGCAGACCCCGCTTCTACCTCCATCTTGACCAAATCGGAGATATTGATCGACGACATCCTTGCAAAAACCTGAAAAAAACCTGGAAAAACAAAAAAAATATTAAAACAGCTCAGTTGGCGAAGTTAAGAATAACTTCGCTTGAAGGTTAACTTCGCTGAAAGAGAACTTCGCTGAGATCTTAAATTCGCTTGATTTGGGCGAAGTTAAGAATAACTTCGCTTAGCTCTGGCGAACTTATGAGTTGAGCGAACTTGGGTTTGAAGCGAAGTTGCGGATAACTTCGCTAAGGCGAACTTATGAAGTGAGCGAAGTTGTAGTTAACTTCGCTAATCCTTATATCTTCGCCAAAAACCCTAATTCCAGCGACGGCAACTTCGCCTGAAGAATGGTAACTTCGCCCGATGAACGGTAACTTCGCCCGATGAACAGGGAAGTTTGTTCAGATCTGTTTTCGTCAATCCAGCAGCTCCCGATCAATGCAAAGGCTTGAAAATGACTGTCAAGCACTAGCAAAACTCAATCCCAACAAAAACACGTCCCGCGAATAGGTCAAACGAGACGTTTTCTACACCCGCGTGAAATCCCGAACCTCACAATCGAGCCGATTGGCTCTGATACCAATTGTAGGTTCCTGGACGGATCGTACACGGGATATCGCTAACAACGCAGGTGCGGAATCCCTGCGCAGGTAGTTACGAGTGTAGAGATAGAATCACACGAGCAATAAATCAAACACGTTATATTGATAACCGAACACGTGACTCACGGTCACTATTACAGAAGATGACACGTAACAATACGAAACACACTGAAACAAACCCTAAAACGACCAACACAAACTGTTTCGTCTGAAACAGTTTATATACACGACAACTTCGCCATAGGCGAAGTTGTCAATAACTTCGCTGATTCAACAAGTTCGCCATAGCGAACTTGTTGACAACTTCGCGCATTACAAAACAAACATAAACAAAACATAATTACATTACAGACTCGATTACAAATGCTAGACTATGAACTACTGACATACATGTACCAACACCAGCCACAACTAATCCTATATATTCAGAACCTGAACCAACTTATGAGCACAAATTCCAATACCACCCATATCTCCTATTCGAAGAACCACTCATCTCATCCCCACCTGTGTCACCACCAGGCGGTACTACTTAAGAAACACATATTCCAACTCCACCCACATCTCCAATACAAGACATACATATCTCAACCCCACCAACCTCACTTATCAATGAGACCATACCTACTGAAACCATTCAAACCTCCCAACCCTTACCTACAGAACCTGAATCCTACAAACCACCCTCATCTGAAACCTCTTCCCCTGAGCCAATCTCTGAACCAGAACCTAAACCCTCTTAAGGAACACCACCATCCAGCCCAAACATCTATGAAATCATTGTTCAAAATGCAAATCTAGAGTTTGAGAACATTATGTTAAAAGGGAAAAATGTCGTACCGGAGGTCAGAAATAAAGCACTTGAGACTGCACTGCAACAAACCTTATTGAAAATTCAAACCCTGGAGCAGTCTGAGGTCGAGAAGACCTCAGATGCACCTAAACAGGGGGAGAATAATAAAGATGCAGAAGGCTTGAGAATGATTGAAAAATCTATATGCCAGTTCAGATGAGGAAATTGCAGAAGGTGGACCCTCAAATGCTCTAAAAATGATAAATCAAGAGTATGAGGAAGATGTTTAAAATGAGGGGGAGTCTGATAAAGAAGAAGAAACCCCAGAACAAAATGAGAAAAGAAAACAGAAGGGAAAAGGGATTGCACTTACAGATGAAGATTTACATCCCAAGTCCCTACACAAAGTGCAGTCTGGTGATGAAATTCTTCAGAATGATGATATAGTTGATCCAGATATTGTTGAGGTTCAATCAGTTCAAACAGTAATAAAAATGATAAATCAAGAAAGAGAAAGGGTGTTGGTTGAAGATTTACATCCCAAGTCCCTACACAAAGTGCAGTCTGGTGATGAAATTCTTCAGAATGATGATATAGTTTATCCAGATATTGTTGAGGTCCAATCAGTTCAAACAGTAATAAAAATGATAAATCAAGAAAGAGAAAGGGTGTTGGTTGAAGAGGAAGAAGATGAGATAGATCAGGAAGTGCTTGAAGCACTCATTGAAATGAAGAAGAAACAAGAAGAAGAGGAAAGAATGATGAAGGAGTCTGATGAGGCAATAAGGGCAACATTGGAGGCTTTAAAAGGAACACAAACTAATGATCAAACTCCAATTGTACAAACAGAGGATGAGCCTGAGCCCACAAAGCCTGAGCCAGTGCCTTAATAGTCTGAACCTGAACAACCAAAGGGGCAAGAGCTCAGTTTGGTACATGTAAATCAAGAAGAAGAAATGATTGAAATATTTGCTAGTTCAATGGTAAAATTGGTTATAATGAAAACTCTTACAGATATCCTGAAACAACCCGAAAGACATGATCCTGAGATTATATCAGCTGCAAGAAAAGGATTTTATCAAGCTCAGCAGTGGTTCAGAACTAAGAGTTGAAGAGGTGATTGAGACTACTGAACCCATTATTCATGAAGTTGAAGAAGATACTCATGTTAAGGAACCAATTATTGAAGAAATCTTTAATGAAGAGCCAGTAACACAAAATACTGAACCAACAGTCAAGGAAGTTGTTGATGATGATGAACAGGCAGATAAAACCAAATCAACTGTCATTGAACAAGAGACTGAAACTGAAGAAAGGGAAACATTGAAAAGAAAAGAAATGTCTAAAGTGGAAATTACCAAATCTTAAAGACAAAAATCAGTCTACAAAAGAGGACAAAGCTCCAAGTTTGTGTTTAAGACACCCAGTCCTCAAATTGAAGAACCAATGATAGAGGCATTGCACAACTTGAATGAAAACTTAGAAGATGAAGAAGATGAAGAGAAATCAAAGAAGTCTGATGAGAAAGAAAAGGAAGACAAAGCCTACCTTCTAAGTCTCAAGTACGATGAAGAATATCTTCAATGATTGACTAAAGAAAATGTTATACAGGAGGCTGAAGGATGGAGAAAAAGAGTTTCTAAGAGAGAATTCTTGATAAAAGCCGGATACAAGCATGCATTTTTAAATCTACAATCATTCGACTCAGTTGATGAAATGTACAAGAATGCTCTTATTGATGATGTTGCAAGCTATGTAGAGAAGGTAAGCAAGAAAAAGAAGAAAGTAAAAAAGGAGTTGGTAGAATCTGACAGTAGCAAAAAAGAAGGATTGAGAAGAAATCCAGAGATGAAACAGAATATGAAGTATTGAAGGCTAAACACAAAGAAATAAAGTTTCTTCAATTACATGGCTACAGCTGCAAGTCCTTGATAAATCTTTCCTTTGAAGAGCTGAAAAGAAAAATACAATTAGTGAAAGATTCACACAAGGATCAGAAAAGCTAGGAAAATTATGTAAGAGAAAGGGAGTTGAGGATGAGATTGGAGAAGGAGAGAGAGGAAGCTGAAAGGAAAGAAACAGAAGCAAGGGAGTGGTTCAACGATCCCTAAAGAGTGCAAACTTTGTAAAAGTTAGTGATGGTTAAAGAAATGACAAAGAATGAATTTGATAATATGCCTCACACTCAACTTCTTGACATTTACCACAGAGAGCAGAGACTGTACTTGGAAACTCAAAGAAAGATCATGGAAGACAGAAAGAAAATGGAAGAGGTAGTAAGGGCTGAGATGATGAGTGCCCTACACAAAAGGGGTGCTAATATGGGAAGACTGATGGTGCAATCTAATGAGACTATCAAAAGATGGTTTGAAGAGTCGGAGATTGAAGAGGCGAACAAGAATAAAGCAGTCAGTACAAGCAGAACACCCATAAGGTCAGAGATTGTGAGGCCTGAACCACCAAGAAACTTGAATCTGCCCACAAATCTCTACTTTGACAAACGATCCAAGACCTTAAGGGTGATCACTGAAGATAATGAAGAGACTCTAATTATCTTAGGGATGATTTGAGAAATTTTTCAGAAGAACAGTTGAAGAAAATGTCAGAACTAGACCTATATGACAATCAAGATAGAAGCCAACCTGCTAGGCAGCAAAGAAATGACCTATCCAGATTCATCAAAGAATAGTTTGAGAAGGGATTTCCATTTCTAAAACAAACGAAAAGAGAACTACACAGCCAAGCAGAGAGAGAGAGAGAGGAGACGAAAGAGGATCAATGAAGTTCACACACTAGAACTCTCTCTGTTTGATTCAAAGAAGAGGAAAACTTATCAGGCAAGCAGCTCAAATAGTAAAAGAAGAACATTGAGGGAGAGCTTAGCCATGAGAAGAGAGATGTTAGAGCCAAACTCTGTTGTTCAACAAAATGGAAGGATTACTTATCTCACTTACAACAGACAAACTGATTCAGTATCCTTATGAAATGCATTAGAAGGAACGATTGCAGTAATTATGTATGATGAAGACCTTCGATTCATACATCCTCAAGATCTCCAAGACATTGTAGATGCAGAGTTTCCTTTTGATTATCAAGATGCTATGGAGCTTGACATGATCAAATAGAAAGCTGCCCTTGTCAAACTCAAGAAAGAAAAATCTGTTACAAGGAGCCAAAGGAGAAGATAGCAGAATGAAGCCAAATAATGATCATCTTATTTCTATCTTATCTTTGTATTTTGTTTTTATAATTTGTAATTTGAAATGTAAAAAATTTGGTATGTAATGCCCAAGTGGCAGAATTCCGTTATGTAATGAAATGATATTTTAGCCTAAATTGATTATCTTTAAAAGGCTGATACATGTGTAACTATATGTAGGTCTGCTTTGGTACATCTGAGCTTGTTCCAATCTAGGGGGAGATTGTTGAGTCGGATATTTGCTAAGGAAGATTGGAATCTTCTCAACCTCCTCTGAAAATCAGCTAAGTATGGACTTCGACCAAGCTTGGACGATCGAGCATGGTTTACTACCTCGTGCAAGGTCTTCAAAACCATTTCTGGTTAATTCTTCTAAGTGTTAAGGCTTCGAGCAAGCCACACTTCAACAAGCAAGAGTGTTCTTCTATCGAGTATGGATTGCCAATTGAGCAAACAACTTGATCATTCAAGTTTTAACCAAGTGATCCGAGCACAGGATGTCCGAGCACATGGTGACAAGCATGGATGCAATAAGAAGATGTCATATGTTCCAAGCAAGGACTTCGAGCATGGTTCAGTCCCCCGAGCAAGATTTACATCCGAGCATGCTAAAGATTGTTCAATAAGTCTTAAGACAGGAATGAAGACATCAAGGAGAATAGGCTTGCTCGATGGACGAGCTCGAGCAAAGAAAGGATTGGTCAAGAAGAATGAAGCCTAATGGAGGAGAATATTCTCTTTGGAAATATTCTAAGTAAAGTATGCTCGAAGACACTCATCGAGCATACTAGCATAGTGAGTCTGCTCGAGCAAGATACTTTCATGCTTGAAGACTCTTACACTTGTATTTGTATTTGTCTTTCATTATGTAATAATTAGGGATTCTAGAAGGAATGTCAGGGTCTATAAATACCGTCCTAGGTTTCCATTTTAGGTGGACGGTGGCAACACATGCATTACGAGAAAACATTCCAAAAGAATATTCCTTGTTTTCCTCGTACCGCCGCCGCCGTCACGAAACCCTAGACATTCCATTTACTGTTTCATGGACTGATATATTTAATACAGTAAATCTTTATCTTTGAATCTGTTCTTATTGAATATTATTTTAGTGTTTCGTTTGTCTCTATATCACACCTTCGTTCCCATCCGTTGAATATCCTGATTTCGCCGGGATATTCGATAGGCCTTTGGGTATTGGATCTGTGTGTTCTTTTCGACCTACCTAAGGTTGCACCTGATCCCCGGTCTTGACAGACTGTTTCCCACATCGAACGGTAATAAGTATATTTTGGTGGCTATTGATTATGTGTCGAAGTGGGTGGAAGCCTAAGCGTTGGCCACAAACGATGCACGAGTTGTTGTGAAGTTCGTCAAGACGTTATTTACTCGTTTCGGTACTCCGGAAGCTATTATTAGTGAGCGGGGCACCCATTGTTATAATACCGTCATGGACAAAGCGTTGGCTCGTTATGGGGTTACTCGTCGTACCTCTACCGCCTATCACCCTCAAATGAGCGGTCAAGTCGAGAATGCAAATCGAGGGGTGAAGAGGATTTTAGAGAAGACGGTTGGGGTGAGTCGGAAAGATTGGTCGGAGAAGTTAGATGATGCATTGTGGGCATTCCGAACCACGCACAAGACTCCGTTGGGTACTACACCATTTATTCTTGTTTTCGGTAAATCTTGAGATCTTCCGGTTGAGTTGGAGCATCGTGCGTATTGGGCATTGAAGACGGTAAATATCGATCTTACCGAGGCCGCAGATTCATGAGTTAGAGTTGTCTCATTGCCTTTGCATGCTAGAATAAGGATTGCGCGAGAGCGAGTTCGTTTCTTATCAGGTTTAGGTGTTTTGAGCGACTAGTTGATCTATTTTAGTTTAAGTTGAATTGTTCCTCTATCCTTGGTTGTGTAGTATTCATTACCATTAGGGTCGAGTGTTTGTGAGACCGAGAGGTGATCCTTCATTAGAACACGTTAGCAATTGTTTCCCGGTTTGGTCGTTTTAGGCGATTTTGAGTAGTTTAGGCTTGTTGTGTGAGACCGGGAGGTAATCCAGCGAGCCCGAGCGATCTTTAGTCGTGTCATCTTTAGGGACCGGTGTCTTGAAGTCATTCAATCCATTAGCTTGTTAGGCCTACAATTTGAAAGACCTAGGTAGACGTTTTTCTCCATTCCTAAGTTATCACAGTTAGTTCCCCGTTAAGTTTTCTATTTTTGGTAAGTTTTGTCAGTCAGTCTAGTTAGTTCAGTTAAGTATTTAAAAATCAAAAATCAATATAATTATTATTCTAAGGTAGGTCTTGTCTAGGGTTAGTGATCTTTAGCGTTCTGACGTGTCCACGTGTTCGATACTCGGACTTCCTAAGTCTATACTACTTGCGATCGGTACACTTGCCGGTTGTGTGTGGTTTTAGGATTTTCGTTTTTAATATTAAAGCTTAGTTGTGAGGGTCATATTTATAGGGTTATTAGACACACATCAAGTTTTTGGCGCCGTTGCCGGGGACACGGTTTTCTTCTTTCTTTCACCCAAAACCTACAAGGTTATTAAACTTACGTAAAACCTATCTAAAACAAGTAAAAACACATAAAATATAATATATTACGTAGATAAAAGGTGCAGAAATTACGTGTGTTTTACAACACATCAAAGAGCTTCGGGATGCAGCATAGTCTCGATCGTTGAAACATCAAAGAAAATACGAAATCCCTACACGATCGACGTTTGAAAGGCGGCAAAGAGTTCAAGAAAGGTGATAAGGTGTTATTATTTAACTCTCGTTTGAAGTTGTTTGCAGGAAAGTTATGATCGAACTGGACGGGACCGTACTTGGTGAAAGAAGTTTTCCCGTATGGAGTGGTGGAGTTGGAGAATCCGGATAATGAAACGTCTTGGAAGGTGAACGGTCATCATTTGAATCACTATCTTGGAGGACCGGAAGAATCAATCGAGATGGAGGAAATTTCTCTCGATCCGTCGCAGTGAATTGTCACAGGTGATTCTTGAGTGAGAACTCAAGTGTAGAGTTTGTACATTCTTTCTTATTTTTATTTCAATTTTATTTGCATTTTTCTTTGAGTCACTAACATAGTTTTTTGTAGTATTTATTTGGTTTTTAAGTTTTGAAGAAAGATAGTGTGAAGATCCCCTTGAAGTATGATGCAAAATTCAAGTGTGGGGATAGAGCAGCAGGAGGCGTATACTTTTTATTTTTCTGTTTGCTGCTTTTATTATATATTGGTCGGGTTGGTTGGTCTGGTTCATACTTTGAATGATTAATATTTATCGAGGTTGATAAGATGAATTTTTAGACATTGTTTGTGTTGTTGCTGTTTCCGTTCGTGTATGAGAGAAATGAGATACTGGTTGTTGAGCACGTTCAGAGATGGAGGGTAGCTTTGGATGAAGACTTTAGCGTCATACTTCATGCGCATACTACCAGCTAAGTCTTTTCCTTTTTACTTCGTTTATATATTTTTAGTTTTTTTAATTTTTAGCTTTGTTTTGCATTTATTTGTTTTTGTATTTTTTAGGTTTCGTTTTGTTTTAAACTTTTAAGTTGTGTTTCCGTCCCTGTATTGAGGACAATGCAAATTTTAAGTGTGGGGATGGGAATACATATGTTTTTTTTTCGTTTTAGTATTTAATTATAAAAAAAGTAAAAAAATAAAAAAAATTGAAAAAAGTTTTGAAAAATGTCCTTTGAAATTGTTTCTTTTTGCGTTTAAATGGGAGATGAGTATACTTATCGGGAATCGGTTTTTCATACTACTAATAATAAGATATAATTAAAGAACATGCACTAAACTTGGGATGTGTCGGTAGGCTCAGCCTTGAGAATGAAGGTGCAGTTTGATAGTGGGTTTTAAACGATAAAATATGATTTTTAGTGGGAAACATGTTGAGTCTGTATAAAATACGAGATGAAAAGTCTGCCGCCATACTCAAGCCTCATTTTTAGTTTGATTGTAGAAAATTATGAATTTTTAAAAAAATCTGAATACGCTATCATAAGATGCTTGGGTAGGTTTAAACGTTAAAATTTGTCGTGTAGCCGGTAATATAAACTTAAAACTTGCACTTCTAGTTTTATTGTTTAACGATTCATAGGCGTATGGTTTTATAGCCTTAAATCCTGTAATTGATGGGATGCCTCGGCTTCGGAGACAACGGGTCGTTTTATGGTTGTTCATCTGGGTATCTTCGGATATTTAACTAAATAAAAGCTTTTAAGAATAAACCCGCAGTTTACTGCAATCATTACACTCACTTACATCAATTACAGTGAAGTAAAATCTTGATGATCCAGTGATCATACCGCGTTTATTCATACGTGGTCCTCTTACTTGCGTCCCATACCATTAAGAACAGGATCAACTAGAGACACGACGTATGTAAACCGACAGATGGAAACTTGTAAAATCACGGGTGGTAATGGATCTTATATGCTAAACGTAGTTTAATATTTATTAACTAAATTAACAAAAAATAAACACTAAGTAATACTCTAGACTCTCTAAAACTCGACTAAACTACTAACCGGCAAGTGAAACGATCGACTCTAGTAAAGCTAAGTAAGTCCGGATATCGAACCCACAAGACTCTCTAAATTACGTTTATTAGCTAATTAAACTTGACTACAAACACGACTTATTAATTTATATTTGATTGGGGGGTGTAACGTCCGTAAATTTCCGATAAAAAGGTTTAGCTTTGTAGTGTTGCGTACACCTTCTAGCTTGACCCGGCACCTGGCCACCCTCGTAAACGATCCTCACTTAACTTTCCACCCAATTTGCTACACACTTCATACTGGAGGGACTGGAGTGTAAATTATTTTTTTATATCATAAAACAAACCCTAGCCCCCCCCCCCCATCTGCGATCGGCAGTAAGCAAGAGCCAGGCACACCCCCCCCCAGATTTTTCTTTTTACAGCCAAGATTAAGCCTTAGAACTTCAAATCAAGGTATGTACTACGATTCCTCAAGTCTTTTACTCCATAATTGGTCGTTATATTGCGCGTATTGATCGTTAAACGACTTGTTTTAGGTTAACCGGGTGGTTGTCCAATTGAGCATTTCCGGGGCTGTTTTGAGTGAGGTTTTTGCACCAAAATCCTCCTAGGTATGTGTGGTACATCATACTTAAAAACCATATTCATTGAAGGTGTTTAGGTCAGTCAATTGATTTTTGTTCGAAAACTAGGGTTTATCGGGTGTAGAATCGTCAATTGTTGACTTTGATGCGTTAATCGATTGGATGACCAACCGAATCAGTTTGTACTGCCCTAGGGGGTTTAAGGGCTGTGGGAAAATTATATTTTTGGTACTCGGGGCTGATTAGGTTGGTGATTGGTCAATCGAGTCGGCGGTGCGCGAATTGTCGTTTAAACGTTAAATTGAGAGTTGTAAAAAGGAACCGTCAACCCTATCAACTCGGGTGACATAATTATGATGTATGAAAGGGTTAAGATGGGAATTTGGTCAATTTGGAGCTGATTTGTTTGACAATTGGTTTTTAAGATTTAGTACGCGCGTATTCGACTCGATTTGCATACTGACGGGTGAGTTGTGCGTCATGGTTAGCCCCAACCATGATCGTAGGGTGGATTGGGTTAATTGAAGGGTTTTAGGGGCTGAAGTAAAGTAATTGGGTATGGGTTGGGCCTCGAGCCAAGTTGTTAGGCCTCGGGCCAAAGTGTTGGGCTCGAACGGGCCATTAGGCAAGTGTGTTTTTACGGTCTAGTTTAATGACGCGTTGTGTACAATTTACAGGCCCTTACTTGTGAGTGTGCACTTAGGGATTTCCTAGCTCGTCACAGGTGTTCGGTTGATTTCATACTGTTGTTACTTTTGGTCTAGCATGCACACCTAAGTGTTTTCTTACTTGATAAAATGTTTTAAACGGATGTATATAGGCTTGCTAGTATATGGTAGGCCTTGGAATGTTATAGAATGTGTATGGCCAATATTTGGAGAATGTTGTAGTCGTCTCAACTACTAAATGTTGTGTATGCCTACTTTGTGTTTGCATACGGATGGATGGTGATCTTAGCCGGGCCAAACTATATGACTCAGGTTCTTAAATCCTGTGGCGGGCCTTGAAAAGCCTGTGAGGGGGGAGGCTCGTGTGGCATGATCTTCATCGGATGTTACGTGTTTGGGTTGTACGTGTGCTCGACCCTGAATGTTATACGTGGATGTTATATATATATATATATATATATATATATATATATATATAGGGATGTTACGTGTTTGTGTTATACGTCTGCTCGACCCTAATGTTATTATTTGGGTGGTATTTATAGGGATATAAATATATGGATTTATATAGATGTCTAAGTACGAATACTTATTGCTGATGATGGCCTAACTGTTCGTATCCCGTATTATATTTTAGACTCTTGGAATGTTTTATAATCCCGTTTTTATATTTAAACTCTTGGAATGATTTATTTAAATGTCTATTATTAAAACTTGAACTCACTCAGCTCAAGCTAACTTTGTGTGTATGTTAGTGTGAGTTTCAGGTTTAGAGGAGGATGCTTACCGCTTGGACGTGCTAGAGATTACTTGGACGGTTGAAGGCATAACTAGTCAGAAATTAATACGGAAAGTGTTTTCTTTTTATTTATTAATTTAAACATTTAAATTATGGTTTTGGGAACTTGGTTTTAGTACTTGTGATTTTCCGCTGTTTATCACTCTGAACCGAATTTTAATAAGATGAAATGGTTTGACTTTAAATTTTTGAGAATTTTTGGATATGATTACCAACTGTAGGATTCCCGGGATTCGGGGTCTTACAGGGGGATAAAATTCTAATTTAAAACTATAATTAAAAACTAATTAAGAAAACAGGTAATTTAAACAAAAGCAAAATTTTGTTAATTAATAAGATGATGATGAGAAAACTACCTAGGCTAGAATTCCCTAAATTTCAGTTGTTAATTAACCGGGAAAATATTTAGTTATGGACTGGGATCGTAAAATAGACACCTAAAAGAAAACCCGAACAGAACCCCCTGACCCTTCTCAAGAGACACTTATGGGTTTCTAATAAGTTTTAACGCACAGCAGTATTAAAAATCAAGTTTCCTTACGGTCACCAAATTATTTATGACTTAGTTCCTTTATACGAAACCTTACCTTATAGCGCGGAAATCAAAGGCATTTTAAATATTTAATTGATTCAATAGACAATAATAAATAATCAAACCTAAACGAACTCCTTACGATGAACTAAATCAAGCAAGATTAAAAAATAAAGATCTATCAATAACCTAGCACTTTACAGATTTTAGGTTACCAGCACACTTAGGTTTAATTAATTAATAATTATTATTCCTATTATCTTAATCGATATCAATCATAAAATAGTCAAAAACACAAAGTAGATGACCTAATAGCAACCTACCATAATGACAAACAATAATCAAGGCAACTATGGAATAGTAACAAGCAATCAAGCATCCCTAAATATCCATATGCATCAATTTAATATAATTAAACCTTTTACTAAATCATAAAACCATAATGATAAATAAATCCCAAGTCAAATCACAACGTCAAAATAGGTTCATCATAAGCCCAAGCAGTCTATAATGTTTAGCATAGTATCATAACATAAAACAAAACAATAATAAAGGAATTCATGGCGAAAATAAATAAGAACGAAAGATTAAAGGCGATAAAACCGTGGTCTTCATCCTTGGATGATAAGCACGTCACCGGCTGATTCCTTGCCTTCAAACCCTCCAAAAGATCTCCTCTTGAGCTCCCCAATTCGTCCAAGCCGGCTAGGTATTCAGGTTGTGATTAGGGTTAAGTTTATGGGTGTTTATATAGACATTCAAGGCCCATAAACTTAAAATTAGTAGAAGATTCTGGAAATCTGAGCCCATAAACTTAATATTTGTAGAAGATTCTAGAAATCTGAGCCCATAGATGATGTGCTGAAAAGGTCTATAAAATATTAACCTAACCTGGACACTCTAGTTTTTAAATTTATAAATCTAGACTATCCTAATGCTAGACCACTTGACAGGAAAGTGTACCTACCGACTGTAGTAAAGCCTAGTGAAGTCCGGATGTCGAACCCACAGGACACTAGCGACACCTAAACTAGACTCTGACTAATAACTTAAATAAAGATTTAATTGACTTTTGTGTTTTTTTTATTATTAAATATAAACTAAAAAAATACTTAAACTAAAACTGACACGAAAACAAAATTGGAACAAAACTTATATAGGGGAAGCAACTACCTAGGTAAAGAATCATACTAGTCAACTCGTAAACTCTCGAAATTGAACTTGTGACTGGTAACCGTTATCCAAAATTATGACACTAAAGAATAAGTAAGGCATGCTAGATCACCTCCCGGTCTCACCAACAATACCTAAGAACCCTAAATATCATATAAAGCTCAACGGTTTAATGGTTCAGATCACCTCCCGGTCACACCTTACCTAACTATGCTAAGGTGCCCAAAGATTAAAGCACCTCCCGGTCTCTCTAATCACAATATACCCTAAGGCGTAAAGGGTCATTCTTATTAAATTCGGTTATAATTCAGATCTGTAAGAATCTAAAGAAGTCTAGGGTAACTCACTCCCGTGCAATAACTACCAAACTCACAAAAGACCAAAACAGACGACAATCAATTACCTCCCGGTCTCTCAAGTGACAGAATATAAGGTATCTCTAAACTCTCAATTACCGTTCCTATAGAATATATTAGCTATAAACCATAAACTAGTTGTAAACACATATTAAACAACCTAATATGCATCCATACATGAAAGACGTTCACAAAGACGCATATGAAACAATAAATTAATACCAAATACGCATGTGCATCAAAACCAAATATAATAAAAACTTTTACCTAAGCAAAACTAATCAATAAATAATCCAAAACTAAAAATAAAACAAGTCTAAAAAGTATTCATCCAAACCCAGACAGTATAACAGACTAGCCGCTCATAATAATTGATGAAACAAAGATAAAATGTAAGTCACGGTTCATCGTAAAACAAATAATATTAATTGAGCTATCTGTCTGTGAGCTTAAATTAATTAAACTATGTGTGTGCTTGCTTATTAATTCTCTTTTTTCCTTTACAACCTGATTTGTTACATTTACATATGAGATACTTTGCAGTGCTGGAAGACAAATTGGGAATCAATCTTGTTGAAGAAACTGGGAAGTCAGAAGTTAAAGTGTTAACTAAATTTTATGTTGGCGAAGCAATTACTGAAGAGATAGACTTTAAAATTCAATTTGATCAAGATCGGGTTTAGGCCATGGCCTACATCTCCTAAATTGAAACTTATTGATGAGCCTGATGTTGAAGAACTAGAGGTGACAGTAACTCCTATAAATCCGACCATTATAGTTGAAGAACGGGTTTTTGACTTGGACAGAGATGATAATATTTTAAAGACACCAGTTGTAGAACCATCTCCACAGGTTCAAGTTCCATACGTTTCACCTAAGGCAGTAGAAAAAGTTCCTGATTTTAGCTTACGTTCACTTGATGCTAGTTGTGTTGGAGATTTTCCTACTTTTAGAGATCATGATTCATTGAAGGCTATCGTTACTGAACAACGAATTAGAATTGATAGTCTGGTGATTGAGAACGAGTGGCTGAGGAAAGAAAATGCTTAACAGAAGAAAATAATTGAAGATGGTGAATCGAGGAGAAAACAACAAGCTGATTTGTTACATTTACATATGAGATACTTTGCAGTGCTGGAAGACAAATTGGGAATCAATCTTGTTGAAGAAACTAGGAAGTCATATGATAAAGTGTTCACTAAATTTTATGGTGGCGAAACAATTACAGAAGAGATCGACTTTAAAATTCAATGTGATTGAGATCTGGTTTAGGCCACGGGCTACATCTCCTAAATTGAAACTTATTGATGAACCTAATTTTGAAGAACTAGAGGTGACTGTAACTCCTATAAATCCGGCATTTATAGTTAAAGAACCGGTTGTTGACTTGGACAGAGATGATAATATTTTAAAGACACCAGTTGTATAACCATCTCTAAAGGTTCAAGTTCCACACGTTTCACCTAAGGCAGCTGAAAAAGTTCCTGATTTTAGCTTACCTTCACTTGAAGCTAGTTGTTTTGGAGATTTTCCTACTTTTAGAGATCACGATTCATTGAAGGCTATCGTTACTGAACAAGGAATTAGTATTGATAGTCTGGTGATTGAGAACGAGAGGCTGTGGAAAGAAAATGCTGAACAAAAGAAAATAATTGCAGTTGGTGAATAGAGGAGAAAGCAACAATCTGATTTGTTATATTTACATATAAGATACTTTGCAGTGTTGGAAGTTAAATTGGGAATCAATCTTGTTGAAGAAACTGGGATGTCAGAAGATCGACTTTAAAATTCAATATGATCGAGATCTGGTTTAGGCCATTGGTTACATCTCCTAAATTGAAACTTATTGATAAGCCTGATGTTGAAGAACTAGAGGTGACTGTAACTCCTATAAATCCGGCATTTATAGTTGAAGAACCGGTTGTTGACATGGAAAGAGATGATATTATTTTAAAGACACCAGTTGTAGAACCATCTCAACATGTTCAAGTTCCACACGTTTGACCTAAAGCAGCTGAAAAAGTTCCTGATTTTAGCTTACCTTCACTTGATGCTAGTTATTTTGGTGATTTTCCTACTTTTAGAGATCATGATTCATTGAAGGCTATCGTTATTGAACAAGGAATTAGAATTGATAGTCTAGTAATTGAGAACAAGTGGCTGAGGAAAGAAAATGCTGAACAGAAGAAAATAATTGCAGTTGGTGAATAGAGGAGAAAGCAACAATCTGATTTGTTACATTTACATATCAGATACTTTGCAGTGTTGGAAGACAAATTGGGAATCAATCTTGTTGAAGAAACAGGGAAGTCAAAATATAATGTGTTCGCTAAATTTTATGGTGGCAAAACAATTACTGAAGATATCAACTTTAAAATTCAATATGATCAAGATCGGGTTTAGGCCATGGGCTACAACTCCTAAATTGAAACTTATTGTTGAGCCTGACGTTGAAGAACTAGAGGTGATTGTAACTCCTATAAATCCGGCATTTATAGTTGAAGAACCGGTTGTTGACTTGGACAGAGATGATAATATTTTAAAGACACCAGTTGTAGAACCATCTCAACAGGTTCAAGTTCCCCACGTTTCACCAAAGGCAGCTGAAAAAGCTCCTGATTTTAGCTTACCTTCACTTGATGCTAGTTGTTTCGGAGATTTTCCTACTTTTAGAGATCATGATTCATTGAAGGCTATCGTTACTGATCAACGAATTAGAATTGATAGTATGGTGATTGAGAACGAGTGGCTGAGGAAAGAAAATGCGTAACAGAAGAAAATAATTGAAGATGGTGAATCGAGGAGAAAACAACAAGCTGATTTGTTACATTTACATATGAGATACTTTGCATTGCTGGAAGACAAATTGGGAACCAATCTTGTTGAAGAAACT
Organism: Bidens hawaiensis; assembly: GCF_021521415.1. Classification (NCBI taxonomy): domain Eukaryota; kingdom Viridiplantae; phylum Streptophyta; class Magnoliopsida; order Asterales; family Asteraceae; genus Bidens; species Bidens hawaiensis. The sequence goes on from NW_027495033.1 coordinate 89,856, forward strand.
GGGAAGTCAGAAGATAAAGTGTTCACTAAATTTTACGGTGGCGAAGCAATTACTGAAGAGATCGACTTTAAAATTCAATATTATCAAGATTGGGTTTAGGCCACGGGCTACATCTCCTAAATTGAAACTTATTGATGAGCCTGACGTTGAAGAACTAGAGGTGACTGTAACTCCTATAAATCCGGCCTTTATAGTTGAAGAACCGGTTGTTGACTTGGACGGAGTTGATATTATTTTAAAGACATCAGTTGTATAACCATCTCAACAGGTTCAAGTTCCACACGTTTCACCTAAGGCAGCTGAAAAAGTTCCTGATTTTAGCTTACCTTCACTTGATGCTAGTTGATTTGGTGATTTTCCTACATTTAGAGATCATGATTCATTGAAGGCTATCGTTACTGAACAAGGAATTAGTATTGATAGTCTGGTGATTGAGAACGAGAGGCTGGGGAAAGAAAATGCTGAACAGAAGAAAATAATTGAAGATGGTGAATTGAGCAGAAAGCAACAAGCTGATTTGTTACATTTACATATGAGATACTTTGCAGTGCTGGAAGACAAATTGGGAATTAATCTTGTTGAAGTTACTGGGATGTCAGAAGATCGGCTTTAAAATTCAATATGATCGAGATCGGGTTTAGGCCATGGGCTACATCTCCTAAATTGAAACTTATTGATGAGCCTGATGTTGAAGAACTAGAGGTGACTGTAACCCTTATAAATCCGGCATTATAGTTGTAGAACCGGTTGTTGACATGGAAAGAGATGATAATATTTTAAAGACACCAGTTGTAGAACCATCTCAACATGTTCAAGTTCCACACGTTTCACCTAAAGCAGCTGAAAAAGTTCCTGATTTTAGCTTACCTTCACTTGATGCTAGTTGTTTTGGTGATTTTCCTACTTTTAGAGATCATGATTCATTGAAGGCTATCGTTACTGAACAAGGAATTAGAATTGATAGTCTAGTAATTGAGAACGAGTGGCTGAGGAAAGAAAATGCTGAACAGATGAAAATAATTGCGGTTGGTGAATAGAGGAGAAAGCAACAATCTGATTTGTTACATTTACATATCAGATACTTTGCAGTGTTGGAAGACAAATTGGGAATCAATCTTGTTGAAGAAACTGGGAAGTCAAAATATAAGGTGTTCGCTAAATTTTATGGTGGCAAAACAATTACTGAAGATATCGACTTTAAAATTCAATATGATCAAGATCGGGTTTAGGCCATGGGCTACAACTCCTAAATTGAAACTTATTGTTGAGCCTGACGTTGAAGAACTAGAGGTGACTGTAACTACTATAAATCCGGCATTTATAGTTGAAGAACCGGTTGTTGACTTGGACAGAGATGATAATATTTTAAAGACACCAGTTGTAGAACCATCTCAACAGGTTCAAGTTCCCCACGTTTCACCAAAGGCAGCTGAAAAAGCTCCTGATTTTAGCTTACCTTCACTTGATGCTAGTTGTTTCGGAGATTTTCCTACTTTTAGAGATCATGATTCATTGAAGGCTATCGTTACTGATCAACGAATTAGAATTGATAGTATGGTGATTGAGAACGAGTGGCTGAGGAAAGAAAATGCTTAACAGAAGAAAATAATTTAAGATGGTGAATCGAGGAGAAAACAACAAGCTTATTTGTTACATTTACATATGAGATACTTTGCAGTGCTGGAAGACAAATTGGGAGTCAATCTTGTAGAAGAAACTGGGAAGTCAGAAGATAAAGTGTTCACTAAATTTTATGGTGGCGAGGCAATTACTGAAGAGATCGACTTTAAAATTCAATATGATCAAGATCGGGTTTAGGACATGGGCTACATCTCCTAAATTGAAACTCATTGATGAGCCAGATGTTGAAGAACTAGAGGTGACTGTAACTCCTATAAATCCGGCATTTATAGTTGAAGAACCGGTTGTTGACTTGGACGGAGTTGATATTATTTTAAAGACACCAGTTGTATAACCATCTCAACAGGTTCAAGTTCCACACGTTTCACCTAAGGCAGCTGAAAAAGTTCCTGATTTTAGCTTACCTTCACTTGATGCTAGTTGTTTTGATGATTTTCCTACATTTAGAGATCATGATTCATTGAAGGCTATCGTTATTGAACAAGGAATTAGTATTGATAGTCTGGTGATTGAGAACGAGAGGCTGGGGAAAGGAAATGCTGAATAGAAGAAAATAATTGAAGATGGTGAATTGAGCTGAAAGCAACAAGCTGATTTGTTACATTTACATATGAGATACTTTGCAGTGCTGGAAGACAAATTGGGAATTAATCTTGTTGAAGAAACTGGGATGTCAGAAGATCGGCTTTAAAATTCAATATGATCGAGATCGGGTTTAGGCCTTGGGCTACATCTCCTTAATTGAAACTTATTGATGAGCCTGATGTTGAAGAACTAGAGGTGACTGTAACCCCTATAAATCCGGCATTTATAGTTGAAGAACCGGTTGTTGACATGGAAAGAGATGATAATATTTTAAAGACACCAGTTGTAGAACCATCTCAACATGTTCAAGTTCCACACGTTTCACCTAAAGCAGCTGAAAAAGTTCCTGATTTAGCTTACCTTCACTTGATGCTAGTTGTTTTGGTGATTTTCCTACGTTTAGAGATCATGATTCATTGAAGGCTATAGTTACTGAACAAGGAATTAGAATTGATAGTCTAGTAATTGAGAACGAGTGGCTGAGGAAAGAAAATGCTGAACAGATGAAAATAATTGCAGTTGGTGAATAGAGGAGAAAGCAACAATCTGATTTGTTACATTTACATATCAGATTCTTTGCAGTGTTGGAAGACAAATTGGGAATCAATCTTGTTGAAGAAACTGTGAAGTCAAAATATAAGGTGTTCGCTAAATTTTATGGTGGCAAAACAATTACTGAAGATATCGACTTTAAAATTCAATATGATCAAGATCGGGTTTAGGCCATGGGCTACAACTCCTAAATTGAAACTTATTGTTGAGCCTGACGTTGAAGAACTAGAGGTGACTGTAACTACTATAAATCCGGCATTTATAGTTGAAGAACCGGTTGTTGACTTGGATAGAGATGATAATATTTTAAAGACACCAGTTGTAGAACCATCTCAACAGCTTCAAGTTCCCCACGTTTCACCAAGAGCAGCTGAAAAAGCTCCTGATTTTAGCTTACCTTCACTTGATGCTAGTTGATTCGGAGATTTTCCTACTTTTAGAGATCATGATTCATTGAAGGCTATCGTTACTGAACAACAAATTAGAATTGATAGTCTGGTGATTGAGAATGAGTGGCTGAGGAAAGAAAATGCTTAACAGAAGAAAATAATTGAAGATGGTGAATCGAGGAGAAAACAACATGCTGATTTTTTACATTTACATATGAGATACTTTGCAGTGCTGGAAGGCAAATTGGGAATCAATCTTGTTGAAGAAACTGAGAAGTCAGAAGATAAAGTGTTCACTAAATTTTATGGTGGCGAAGCAATTACTGAAGAGACTGACTTTAAAACTCAATATGATCAAGATCGGGTTTAGGCCATGGGCTACATCTCCTAAATTGAAACTTATTGATGAGCCTGATGTTGAAGAACTAGAGGTGACTGTAACTCCTATAAATCCGGCATTTATAGTTGAAGAACCGGTTGTTGACATGGAAAGAGATGATAATATTTTAAAGACACAAGTTGTAGAACCATCTCAACATGTTCAAGTTCCAGACGTTTCACCTAAAGCAGCTGAAAAAGCTCCTGATTTTAGCTTACCTTCACATGATGCTAGTTGTTTCAGAGATTTTCCTACTTTTAGAGATCATGATTCATTGAAGGCTATCGTTACTGAACAAAGAATTAAAATTGATAATCTGGTGATTGAGAACGGGTGGCTGAGGAAAGAAAATGCTTAACAGAAGAAAATAATTGAAGATGGTGAATCGAGGAGAAAACAACAAGCTGATTTATTACTTTTACATATGAGATACTTTGGAGTGCTGGAAGACAAATTGGGAATCAATCTTGTTGAAGAAACTGGGAAGTCAAAAGATAAAGTGTTCACAAAATTTTATGGTGGCGAAGCAATTACTGAAGAGATCGACTTTAAAATTCAATATGATCGAGATCGGTTTTAGGCCATGGGCTACATCTCCTAAATTGAAACTTATTGATGAGCCTGATTTTTAAGAACTAGAGGTGACTGTAACTCCTATAAATCCGGCATTTATAGTTGAAGAAGCGGTTGTTGACTTGGACAGAGATGATAATATTTTAAAGACACCAGTTGTATAACCATCTCAACAGGTTCAAGTTCCACACGTTTCACCTAAGGCAGCTGAAAAAGTTCCTGATTTTAGCTTACCTTCACTTAAAGCTAGTTGTTTTGGAGATTTTCGTACTTTTAGAGATCACGATTCATTGAAGGCTATCGTTACTGAACAAGGAATTAGTATTGATAGTCTGATGATTGAGAACGAGAGGCTAGGGAAAGAAAATGTTGAACAGAAGAAAATAATTGAAGATGGTGAATTGAGCAGAAAGCAACAAGCTGATTTGTTACATTTACATATGAGATACTTTGGAGTGCTGTAAGACAAATTGGGAGTCAATCTTGTTGAAGAAACTGGGAAGTCAGAAGATAAAGTGTTCACTAAATTTTATGGTGGCGAAGCAATTACTGAAGAGATCGACTTTAAAATTCAATATGATCAAGACCGGGTTTAGGCCATGGGCTACATCTCCTAAATTGAAACTCATTTATGAGCCTGACGTTGAAGAACTAGAGGTGACTGTAACTCCTACAAATCCTGCATTTATAGTTGAAGAACTGGTTAATGACCTGGACAGAGATGACAACATTTTAAAGACACCAGTTGTAGAACCGTCTCTACAGGTTCAAGTTCCCCACGTTTCACCTAAGGCAGCCGAAAAAGCTCCTGAATTTAGCTTACCTTTACTTGATGCTAGTTGTTTCGGAGATTTTCCTACTTTTAGAGATCATGATTCATTGAAGGCTATCGTTACTGAAAAACGAATTAAAATTGATAATCTGGTGATTGAGAACGAGTGGCTGAGGAAAGAAAATGCTTAACAGAAGAAAATAATTGAAGATGGTGAATCGAGGAGAAAACAACAACCTGATTTGTTACATTTACATATGAGATACTTTGGAGTGCTGGAAGGCAAATTGGGAATCAATCTTGTTGAAGAAACTGGGAAGTCAAAAGATAAAGTGTTCACAAAATTTTATGGTGGCGAAGCAATTACTAAAGAGATCGACTTTAAAATTCAATATGATCGAGATCGGGTTTAAGCCATGGGTTACATCTCCTTAATTGAAACTTATTGATGAGCCTGATTTTTAAGAACTAGAGGTGACTGTAACCCCTATAATCCGGCATTTATAGTTGAAGAACCGGTTGTTGACTTGGACAGAGATGATAATATTTTAAAGACACCAGTTGAATAACCATCTCAACAGGTTCAAGTTCCACACGTTTCACCTAAGGCAGCTAAAAAAGTTTCTGATTTTAGCTTACCTTCACTTAAAGCTAGTTGTTTTGGAGATTTTCGTACTTTTAGAGATCACGATTCATTGAAGGCTATCGTTACTGAACAACGAATTAGTATTGATAGTCTGGTGATTGAGAACGAGAGGCTAGGGAAAGAAAATGTTGAACATAAGAAAATAATTGAAGATGGTGAATTGAGCAGAAAGCAACAAGCTGATTTGTTACATTTACATATGAGATACTTTGGAGTGCTGTAAGACAAATTGGGAGTCAATCTTGTTGAAGAAACTGGGAAGTCAGAAGATAAAGTGTTCACTAAATTTTATGGTGGCGAAGCAATTACTGAAGAGATCGACTTTAAAATTCAATATGATCAAGACCGGGTTTAGGCCATGGGCTACATCTCCTAAATTGAAACTCATTGATGAGCCTGATGTTGAAGGACTAGAGGTGACTGTAACTCCTATAATCCGGAATTTATAGTTGAAGAACCGGTTGTTGACTTGGACAGAGATGATAATATTTTAAAGACACCAGTTGTAGAACCGTCTCAACAGGTTCTAGTTCCACACGTTTCACCTAAGGCAGCTGAAAAAGTTCCTGATTTTAGCTTACCTTCACATGATGGTAGTTGTTTGGGTGATTTTCGTACTTTAAGAGATCATGATTCATTGAAGGCTTTCGTTACTGAACAAAGATTTAGAATTGATAGTCTGGTAATTGAGAACGAGTGGCTGAGGAAAGAAAATGCTTAACAGAAGAAAATAATTGAAGATGGTGAATCGAGGAGAAAACAACAAGCTGATTTGTTACATTTACATATGAGATACTTTGCAGTGCTGGAAGACAAATTGGGAATCAATCTTGTTGAAGAAACTGGGAAGTCAGAAGATAAAGTGTTCACTAAATTTTATGTTGGCGAAGCAATTACTGAAGAGATCGACTTTAAAATTCAATTTGATCGAGAACAGGTTTAAGCCATGGGCTACATCTCCTAAATTGAAACTTATTGATGAGCCTGATGTTGAAGAACTAGAGGTGACTGTAACTCCTATAAATCCGGCATTTATAGTTAAAGAACCGGTTGTTGACATTGACAGAGATGATAATATTTTGAAGACACCAGTTGTAGAACCATCTCCACAGGTTCAAGTCCCATACGTTTCACCTAAGGCAGTAGAAAAAGTTCCTTATTTTAGCTTACGTTCACTTGATGCTTGTTGGTTTTGGAGATTTTGCTACTTTTAAAGATCATGATTCATTGAAGGCTATCGTTACTGAACAACGAATTAGAATTGATAGTCTGGTGATTGAGAACGAGTGGCTGAGGAAAGAAAATGCTTAACAGAAGAAAATAATTGAAGATGGTGAATCGAGGAGAAAACAACAAGCTGATTTGTTACATTTACATATGAGATACTTTGGAGTGCTGGAAGACAAATTGGGAATCAATCTTGTTGAAGAAACTGGGAAGTCAAAGATAAAATGTTCACAAAATTTTATGGTGGCGAAGCAATTACTGAAGAGATCGACTTTAAAATTCAATATGATCGAGATCGTGTTTAGGCCATGGGCTACATCTCCTAAATTGAAACTTATTGATGGGCCTGATTTTTAAGAACTAGAGGTGACTGTAACTCCTATAATCCGGAATTTATAGTTGAAGAACCGGTTGTTGACTTGGACAGAGATGATAATTTTTTAAAGACACCAGTTGTATAACAATCTCAACAGGTTCAAGTTCCACACGTTTCACATAAGGCAGCTGAAAGAGTTCCTGATTTTAGCTTACCTTCACTTGAAACTAGTTGTTTTGGAGATTTTCCTACTTTTAGAGATCACGATTCATTGAAGGCTATCGTTACTGAACAAGAAATTAGTATTGATAGTCTGGTGATTGAGAACGAGAGGCTAGGGAAAGAAAATGTTGAACAGAAGAAAATAATTGAAGATGGTGAATTGAGCAGAAAGCAACAAGCTGATTTGTTACATTTACATATGAGATACTTTGCAGTGCTGTAAGACAAATTGGGAATCAATCTTGTTGAAGAAACTAGGAAGTCAGAAGATAAAGTGTTCACTAAATTTTATGGTGGCGAAGCAATTACTGAAGAGATCGACTTTAAAATTCAATATGATCAAGACCGGGTTTAGGCCATGGGCTACATCTCCTAAATTGAAACTCATTGATGAGCCTGATGTTGAAGGACTAGAGGTGACTGTAACTCCTATAATCCGGAATTTATAGTTGAAGAACCGGTTGTTGACTTGGACAGAGATGATAATATTTTAAAGACACCAGTTGTAGAACCGTCTCAACAGGTTCTAGTTCCACACGTTTCACCTAAGGCAGCTGAAAAATTCCTGATTTTAGCTTACCTTCACTTGATGCTAGTTGTTTGGGTGATATTCGTACTTTAAGAGATCATGATTCATTGAAGGCTTTCGTTACTGAACAAAGATTTAGAATTGATAGTCTGGTAATTGAGAACGAGTGGCTGAGGAAAGAAAATGCTTAACAGAAGAAAATAATTGAAGATGGTGAATTTGGCAGTAAGCAACAAGCTGATTTGTTACATTTACATATGAGATACTTTGCAGTGCTGGAAGACAAATTGGGAATCAATCTTGTTGAAGAAACTGGAAGTCAGAAGATAAATTGTTCACTAAATTTTATGGTGGCGAAGCAATTACTGAAGAGATCGACTTTAAAATTCAATATGATCAAGATCGGGTTTAGGCCATGGGCTACATCTCCTAAATTGAAACTCATTGATGAGCCTGATGTTGAAGAAATAGAGGTGACTGTAACTCCTATAAATCCGGCATTTATAGTTGAAGAACCGGTTGTTGACTTGGACAGAGATTATAATATTTTAAAGACACCAGTTGTAGAACCATCTCAACAGGTGGAAGTTCCACACGTTTCACCTACAGCAGCTGAAAAAGTTCCTGAGTTTAGCTTACCTTCACTTGAAGCTAGTTGTTTTGGAGATTTTCGTACTTTTAGAGATCATGATTCATTGAAGGCTATCGTTACTGAACAAGGAATTAGTATTGATAGTCTGGTGATTGAGAACGAAAGGCTGAGGAAAGAAAATGCTGAACATAAGAAAATAATTGAAGATGGTGAATTTAGCAGTAAGCAACAAGCTGATTTGTTACATTTACATATGAGATACTTTGCAGTGCTGTAAGGCAAATTGGGAATCAATCTTGTTGAAGAAACTGGGAAGTCAGAAGATAAAGTGTTCACTAAATTTTATGGTGGCGAAGCAATTACTGAAGAGATCGACTTTAAAATTCAATATGATCAAGACCGGGTTTAGGCCATGGGCTACATCTCCTAAATTGAAACTCATTGATGAGCCTGATGTTGAAGAACTAGAGGTGACTGTAACTCCTATAAATCCGGCATTTATAGTTGAAGAACCGGTTGTTGACTTGGACAGAGATGATAATATTTTAAAGACACCAGTTGTAGAACCGTCTCAACAGGTTCTAGTTCCACACGTTTCACCTAAGGCAGCTGAAAAAGTTCCTGATTTTAGCTTACCTTCATTTGATGCTAGTTGTTTTGGTGATTTTCCTACTTTTAGAGATCATGATTCATTGAAGGCTATCGTTACTGAACAAGGAATTAGAATTGATAGTCTGGTAATTGAGAACGAGTGGCTGAGGAAAGAAAATGCCTAACAGAAGAAAATAATTGCAGTTGGTGAATAGAGGACAAAGCAACAATCTGATTTGTTACATTTACATATAAGATACTTTGATGTGTTGGAAGACAAATTGGGAATCAATCTTGTTGAAGAAACTAGGAAGTCAAAAGATAAAGTGTTCACTAAATTTTATGGTGGCGAAACAATTACTGAAGAGATCGACTTTAAAATTCAATATGATCAAGATCGGGTTTAGGCCATGGGCTACATCTCCTAAATTTAAACTTAATGACCTGAACAGAGATGATAATATTTTAAAGACCCCAGTTGTAGAACCATCTCAACAGGTTCAAGTTCCCCACGTTTCATCCAAGGTAGCTGAAAAAGCTCCTGATTTTAGCTTACCTTCACATGATGCTAGTTGTTTCAGAGATTTTCCTACTTTTAGAGATCATGATTAATTGAAGGCTATCGTTACTGAACAACGAATTAGAATTGACAGTCTCGTGATTGAGAACGAGTGGCTGAGGGAAGAAAATGCTTAACAGAAGAAAATAATTGAAGATGGTGAATCAAGGAGAAAACAACAAGCTGATTTGTTACATTTACTTATGAGATACTTTGCAGTGCCGGAAGACAAATTGGGAATCAATCTTGTTGAAGAAACTGGGAAGTCAGAAGATAAAGTGTTCACTAAATTTTATGGTGGCGAAGCAATTACTGAAGAGATCGACTTTAAAATTCAATATGATCAAGACCGGGTTTAGGCCATGGGCTACATCTCCTAAATTGAAACTCATTGATGAGCCTGATGTTGAAGAACTAGAGGTGACTGTAACTCCTATAAATCCGGCATTTATAGTTGAAGAACCGGTTGTTGACTTGGACAGAGATGATAATATTTTAAAGACACCAGTTGTAGAACCGTCTCCACAGGTTCAAGTTCCATACGTTTCTCCTAAGGCAGTAGAAAAAGTTCCTGATTTTAGCTTACGTTCACTTGATGCTAGTTTTTTTTGGAGATTTTCCTACTTTTAGAGATCATGATTAATTGAAGGCTACCGTTACTGAACAAGGAATTAGAATTGATAGTCTGGTGATTGAGAACCAGAGGCAGAGGAAAGAAAATGCTGAACAGATGAAAATAATTGAAGATGGTGAATAGAGGAGAAAGAAACAATCTGATTTGTTACATTTACATATGAGATACTTTGCAGTGTTGGAAGACAAATTGGGAATCAATCTTGTTGAAGAAACTAGGAAGTCAGAAGTTAAAGTGTTAACTAAATTTTATGGTGGCGAAGCAATTACTGAAGAGGTCGACTTTAAAATTCAATATGATCAAGATCGGGTTTAGGCCATGGGCCACATCTCCTAAATTGAAACTAATTGATGAGCTTGATTTTGAAGAACAAGAGGTGACTGTAACTCCTATAAATCCGGCATTTATAGTTGAAGAACCGGTTGTTGACATGGACAGAGATGATAATATTTTAAAGACACCAGTTGTATAACCATCTCAACAGGTTCAAGTATCACACGTTTCACCTAAGGCAGCTGAGAAATTCCTGATTTTAGCTTACCTTCACTTGAAGCTAGTTGTTTTGGATATTTTCCTACTTTTAGAGATCACGATTCATTGAAGGCTATCGTTACTGAAGAAGGAATTAGTATTGATAGTCTGGTGATTGAGAACGAGAGGCTGGGGAAAGAAAATGCTGAACAGAAGAAAATAATTGAAGATTGTGAATTGAGCAGAAAGCAACAAGCTGATTTGTTGCATTTACATATGAGATACTTTGGAGTGCTGTAAGACAAATTGGGAATCAATCTTGTTGAAGAAAATGGGAAGTCAGAAGATAAGGTGTTCACTAAATTTTATGGTGGCGAAGCAATTACTAAAGAGATCGACTTCAAAATTCAATATGATCAAGATCTGGTTTAGAACATGAGCCACATCTCCTAAATTGAAACTTATTGATGAGCCTGATTTTGAAGAACAAGAGGTGACTGTAACTCCTATAAATCCGTCATTTATAGTTGAAGAACCGGTTGTCGACATGGACAGAGATGATAATATTTTAAAGACACCAGTTGTATAACCATCTCAACAGGTTCAAGTACCACACGTTTCACCTAAGGCAGCTGGGAAATTCCTGATTTTAGCTTACCTTCACTTGAAGCTAGTTGTTTTGGAGATTTTCCTACTTTTAGAGATCACGATTCGTTGAAGGCTATCGTTACTAAACAAGGAATTAGTATTGATAGTCTGGTGATTGAGAACGAGTGGCTGGGGAAAGAAAATGCTGAACAGAAGAAAATAATTGAATATTGTGAATTGAGCAGAAAGCAACAAGCTGATTTGTTACATTTACATATGAGATACTTTGGAGTGCTGTAAGACAAATTGGGAATCAATCTTGTTAAAGAAAATGGGAAGTCAGAAGATAAAGTGTTCACTAAATTTTATGGTGGCGAAGCAATTACTGAAGAGATCGACTTAAAAATTCAATATGATCAAGATCTGGTTTAGATCTGGTTTAGATCTGGTGACTGTAACTCCTATAAATCCGGCATTTATAGTTGAAGAACCGGTTGTTGACTTGGACAGATATGATAATAATTTAAAGACACCAGTTGTAGAACCATCTCAACAGGTTCTAGTTCCACACGTTTCACCTAAGGCAGCTGAAAAAGTTCCTGATTTTAGCTTACCTTCACTTGATGCTAGTTGTTTTGGTGATTTTCCTACTTTTAGAGATCATGATTCATTGAAGGCTATCGTTACTGAACAAGGAATTAGAATTGATAGTCTGGTAATTGAGAACGAGTGGCTGAGGAAAGAAAATGCTTAACAGAAGAAAATAATTGCAGTTGGTGAATAGAGGACAAAGCAACAATCTGATTTGTTACATTTACATATAAGATACTTTGATGTGTTGGAAGACAAATTGGGAATCAATCTTGTTGAAGAAACTAGGAAGTCAAAAGATAAAGTGTTCACTAAATTTTATGGTGGCGAAACAATTACTGAAGAGATCGACTTTAAAATTCAATATGATCAAGATCGGGTTTAGGCCATGGGCTACATCTCCTAAATTTAAACTTAATGACCTGAACAGAGATGATAATATTTTAAAGACCCAAGTTGTAGAACCATCTCAACAGGTTCAAGTTCCCCACGTTTCATCCAAGGTAGCTGAAAAAGCTCCTGATTTTAGCTTACCTTCACATGATGCTAGTTGTTTCAGAGATTTTCCTACTTTTAGAGATCATGATTAATTGAAGGCTATCGTTACTGAACAACGAATTAGAATTGGCAGTCTCGTGATTGAGAACGAGTGGCTGAGGAAAGAAAATGCTTAACAGAAGAAAATAATTGAAGATGGTGAATCAAGAAGAAAACAACAAGCTGATTTGTTACATTTACTTATGAGATACTTTGCAGTGCCGGAAGACAAATTGGGAATCAATCTTGTTGAAGAAACTAGGAAGTCAGAAAATAAAGTGTTCACCAAATTTTATGTTGGCGAAGCAATTACTGAAGAGATCGACTTTAAAATTCAATATGATCAAGATCGGGTTTAGGCCATGGGCAAAATCTCCTAAATTGAAACTTATTGATGAGCCTGATGTTGAAGAACTAGAGGTGACTGTAACTCCTATAAATCCGGCATTTATAGTTAAAGAACCGGTTGTTGACTTGGACAGAGATGATAATATTTTAAAGACACCAGTTGTAGAAGCATCTCCACAGGTTCAAGTTCCATACGTTTCACCTAAGGCAGTAGAAAAATTTCCTGATTTTAGCTTACGTTCACTTGATGCTAGTTGTTTTGGAGATTTTCCTACTTTTAGAGATCATGATTCATTGAAGGCTATCGTTACTGAACAAGGAATTAGAATTGATAGTCTGCTGATTGAGAACCAGACGCAGAGGAAAGAAAATGCTGAACAGATGAAAATAATTGAAGATGGTGAATAGAGGAGAAAGAAACAATCTGATTTGTTACAGTTACATATGAGATACTTTGCAGTGTTGGAAGACAAATTGGGAATCAATCTTGTTGAAGAAACTAGGAAGTCAGAAGTTAAAGTGTTAACTAAATTTTATGGTGGCGAAGCAATTACTGAAGAGGTCGACTTTAAAATTCAATATGATCAAGATCGGGTTTAGGCCATGGGCCACATCTCCTAAATTGAAACTAATTGATGAGCCTGATTTTGAAGAACAAGAGGTGACTGTAACTCCTATAAATCCGGCATTTATAGTTGAAGAACCGGTTGTTGACATGGACAGAGATGATAACATTTTAAAGACACCAGTTGTATAACCATCTCAACAGGTTCAAGTATCACAAGTTTCACCTACAGCAGCTGAAAAAGTTCCTGATTTTAGCTTACCTTCACTTGAAGCTTGTTGTTTTGGAGATTTTCGTACTTTTAGAGATCACGATTCATTGAAGGCTATCGTTACTGAACAAGGAATTAGTATTGATTGTCTGGTGATTGAGAACCGGAGGCTGAGGAAAGAAAATGCTGAACAGAAGAAAATAATTGAAGATGGTGAATTTAGCAGTAAGCAACAAGCTGATTTGTTACATTTACATATGAGATACTTTGCAGTGCTGGAAGACAAATTGGGAATCAATCTTGTTGAAGAAACTGGGAAGTCAGAAGATAAATTGTTCACTAAATTTTATCGTGGCGAAGCAATTACTGAAGAGATCGACTTTAAAATTCTATATGATCAAGATCGGGTTTAGGCCATGGGCTACATCTCCTAAATTGAAACTCATTGATGAGCCTAATGTTGAAGAAATAGAGGTGACTGTAACTCCTATAAATCCGGCATTTATAGTTGAAGAACCGGTTGTTGACTTGGACAGAGATGATAATATTTTAAAGACACCAGTTGTAGAACCATCTCAACAGGTTGAAGTTCCCCACGTTTCACCTACAGCAGCTGAAAAAGTTCCTAATTTTAGCTTACCTTCACTGATGCTAGTTGTTTTGGTGATTTTCCTATTTTAGAGATCATGATTCATTGAAGGCTATCGTTACTGAACAAGGAATTAGAATTGATAGTCTGGTAATTGAGAACGTGTGGCTGAGGAAAGAAAATGCTGAACAGGAGAAAATATTTGCAGTTGGTGAATAGAGGACAAAGCAACAATCTGATTTGTTACATTTACATATAAGATACTTTGATGTGTTGGAAGACAAATTGGGAATCAATCTTGTTGAAGAAACTAGGAAGTCAAAAGATAAAGTGTTCACTAAATTTTATGGTGGCGAAACAATTACTGAAGAGATCGACTTTAAAATTCAATATGATCAAGATCGGGTTTAGGCCATGGGCTACATCTCCTAAATTTAAACTTAATGACCTGCACAGAGATGATAATATTTTAAAGACACCAGTTGTAGAACCATCTCAACAGGTTCAAGTTCCCCACGTTTCATCCAAGGTAGCTGAAAAAGCTCCTGATTTTAATTTACCTTCACATGATGCTAGTTGTTTCAGAGATTTTCCTACTTTTAGAGATCATGATTAATTGAAGGCTATCGTTACTGAACAATGAATTAGAATTGACAGTCTCGTGATAGAGAACGAGTGGCTGAGGAAAGAAAATGCTTAACAGAAGAAAATAATTGAAGATGGTGAATCAAGGAGAAAACAACAAGCTGATTTGTTACATTTACTTATGAGATACTTTGCAGTGCCGGAAGACAAATTGGGAATCAATCTTGTTGAAGAAACTAGGAAGTCAGAAGATAAAGTGTTCACCAAATTTTATGTTGGCGAAGCAATTACTGAAGAGATCGACTTTAAAATTCAATATGATCAAGATCGGGTTTAGGCCATGGGCAAAATCTCCTAAATTGAAACTTATTGATGAGCCTGATGTTGAAGAACTAGAGGTGACTGTAACTCCTATAAATCCGGCATTTATAGTTAAAGAACCGGTTGTTGACTTGGACAGAGATGATAATATTTTAAAGACACCAGTTGTAGAAGCATCTCCACAGGTTCAAGTTCCATACGTTTCACCTAAGGCAGTAGAAAAAGTTCCTGATTTTAGCTTACGTTCACTTGATGCTAGTTGTTTTGGAGATTTTCCTACTTTTAGAGATCATGATTCATTGAAGGCTATCGTTACTGAACAAGGAATTAGAATTGATAGTCTGGTGATTGAGAACCAGAGGCAGAGGAAAGAAAATGCTGAGCAGATGAAAATAATTGAAGATGGTGAATAGAGGAGAAAGAAACAATCTGATTTGTTACATTTACATATGAGATACTTTGCAGTGTTGGAAGACAAATTGGGAATCAATCTTGTTGAAGAAACTAGGAAGTCAGAAGTTAAAGTGTTAACTAAATTTTATGGTGGCGAAGCAATTACTGAAGAGGTCGACTTTAAAATTCAATATGATCAAGATCGGGTTTAGGCCATGGGCCACATCTCCTAAATTGAAACTAATTGATGAGCCTGATTTTGAAGAACAAGAGGTGACTGTAACTCCTATAAATCCGGCATTTATAGTTGAAGAACCGGTTGTTGATATGGACAGAGATGATAATATTTTAAAGACACCAGTTGTATAACCATCTCAACAGGTTCAAGTATCACACGTTTCACCTAAGGCAGCTGAGAAATTCCTGATTTTAGCTTACCTTCACTTGAAGCTAGTTGTTTTGGAGATTTTCCTACTTTTAGAGATCACGATTCATTGAAGGCTATCGTTACTGAACAAGGAATTAGTATTGATAGTCTGGTGATTGAGAACGAGAGGCTGGGGAAAGAAAATGCTGAACAGAAGAAAATAATTAAAGATTGTGAATTGAGCAGAAAGTAACAAGCTGATTTGTTGCATTTACATATGAGATACTTTGGAGTGCTGTAAGACAAATTGGGAATCAATCTTGTTGAAGAAAATGGGAAGTCAAAAGATAAAGTGTTCACTAAATTTTATGGTGGCGAAGCAATTACTGAAGAGATCGACTTCAAAATTCAATATGATCAAGATCTGGTTTAGAACATGGGCCACATCTCCTAAATTGAAACTTATTGATGAGCCTGATTTTGAAGAACAAGAGGTGACTGTAACTCCTATAAATCCGTCATTTATAGTTGAAGAACCGGTTGTTACATGGACAGAGATGATAATATTTTAAAGACACCAGTTGTATAACCATCTCAACAGGTTCAAGTACAACACGTTTCACCTAAGGCAGCTGGGAAATTCCTGATTTTAGCTTACCTTCACTTGAAGCTAGTTGTTTTGGAGATTTTCCTACTTTTAGAGATCACGATTCGTTGAAGGCTATCGTTACTGAACAAGGAATTAGTATTGATAGTCTGGTGATTGAGAACGAGAGGCTGGGGAAAGAAAATGCTGAACAGAAGAAAATAATTGAAGATGGTGAATTTAGCAGCAAGCAACAAGCTGATTTGTTACATTTACATATGAGATACTTTGGAGTGCTGTAAGACAAATTGGGAATCAATCTTGTTAAATAAAATGGGAAGTCAGAAGATAAAGTGTTAACTAAATTTTATGGTGGCGAAGCAATTACTGAAGAGATCGACTTCGAAATTCAATATGATCAAGATCTGGTTTAGAACATGGGCTACATCTCCTAAATTGAAACTTATTGATGAGCCTGATGTTGAAGAACTAGAGGTGACTGTAACTCCTATAAATCCGACATTTATAGTTGAAGAACCGGTTGTTGACTTGTACAGAAATGATAATAATTTAAAGACACCAGTTGTAGAACCATCTCAACAGGTTCAAGTTCCACACGTTTCACCTAAGGCAGCTGAAAAAGTTCCTCATTTTAGCTTACCTTCAATTGATGCTAGTTGTTTTGGTGATTTTCCTACTTTTAGAGATCATGATTCGTTGAAGACTATCGTTATTGAACAAGGAATTAGAATTGATAGTCTGGTGATTGAGAACCAGAGGCTGAGGAAAGAAAATGCTGAACAGAAGAAAATAATTGAAGATGGTGAATAGAGGAGAAAGTAAACAACAATCTGATTTGTTACATTTACATGTGAGATACTTTGCAGTGTTGGAAGACAAATTGTGAATCATTCTTGTTGAAGAAACTGGGAAGTCAGAAGTTAAAGTGTTAACTAAATTTTATGGTGGCGAAGCAATTACTGAAGAGGTCGACTTTAAAATTCAATATGATCAAGATCGGGTTTAGGCCATGGGCTACATCTCCTAAATTGAAACTTATTGATGAGCCTGATGTTGAAGAACTAGAGGTGACTGTAACTCCTATAAATCCGGCATTTATAATTGAAGAACCGGTTGTTGACTTGGACAGAGATGATAATATTTTAAAGATACCAGTTGTAGATCCATCTCAACAGTTTCAAGTTCCACACGTTTCACCTAAGGCAGCTGAAAAATTTCCTGATTTTAGCTTACCTTCAATTGATGCTAGTTGTTTTGGAGATTTTGCTACTTTTAGAGATCATGATTCGTTGAAGGCTATCGTTACTGAACAAGGAATTAGAATTGATAGTCTGGTGATTGAGAACCAGAGGCTGAGGAAAGAAAATGCTGAACAAAAGAAAATAATTGAAGATGGTGAATAGAGGATAAAGCAACAATCTTATTTGTTACATTTACATATGAGATACTTTGCAGTGCTGGAAGACAAATTGGGAATCAATCTTGTTGAAGAAACTGGGAAGTCAGATGTTAAAGTGTTAACTAAATTTTATGGTGGCGAAGCATTTACTGAAGAGGTCGACTTTAAAATTCAATATGATCAAGATCGGGTTTAGGCCACGTGCTACGTCTCCTAAATTGAAACTTATTGAAGAGCCTGATTTTGAAGAATTAGAGGTGACTGTACCTCCTATAAATCCGGCATTTATAGTTGCAGAACCGGTTGTTGACTTGGACAGAGATGATAATATTTTTAAGACACTAGTTGTAGAACCATCTCATCAGGTTCAAGTTCCATACGTTTCACCTAAGGCAGCAGAAAAAGTTCCTGATTTTAGCTTACCTTCAATTGATGCTAGTTGTTTTGGATATTTTCCTACGTTTAGATATCGTGATTCATTGAAGGCTATCGTTACTGAACAAGGAATTAGAATTGATAGTCTGGTGATTGAGAACCAGAGGCTTAGGAAAGAAAATGCTGAACAGAAGAAAATAATTGAAGATGGTGAATAGAGGAGAAAGCAACAATCTGATTTGTTACATTTACATATGAGATACTTTGCAATGTTGGACGACAAATTGGGAATGAATCTTGTTTAATAAAATGGGAATGAATTGGGAATCAGATACTTCCAACATTGTCATTCCCCATGGGAATGAATCAGATACATTTACATATGAGATACTTCCAACATTGTCATTCCCAATGTTGGAAGACAAATTGGGAATGAATCTTGTTTAAGAAAATGGGAATCAAAAGATAAAGTGTTCACTAAATTTTATGGTGGCGAAGCAATTACTGAAGAGATCGACTTCAAAATTCGATATGATCAAGATTTGGTTTAGGCCATGGGCTACATCTCCTAACTTGAAACTTATTGAGGAGCCTGATGTTGAAGAACTAGAGGTGACTGTAACTCCTATAAATCCGGTATTTATAGTTGAAGAACCAGTTGTTGACTTGGACAGAGATGATAATATTTTAAATACACCAGTTGTAGAACCATCTCAACAGGTTCAAGTTCCGCACGTTTCACCTAAGGCAGCTGAAAAAGTTCCTGATTTTAGCTTACCTTCAATTGATGCTAGTTGTTTTGGAGATTTTCCTACTTTTAGAGATCATGATTCGTTGAAGGCTATCGTTACTGAACAAGGAATTAGAATTGATAGTCTGGTTATTGAGAACGAGTGGCTGAGGAAAGAAAATGCTTAACAGATGAAAATAATTGAAGATGGTGAATCGAGGAGAAAACAACAAGCTGATTTGTTACATTTACATATGAGATACTTTGCAGTGCTGGAAGACAAATTGGGAATCAATCTTGTTGAAGAAACTGGGAAGTCAGAAGATAAAGTGTTCACTAAATTTTATGGTGGCGAAGCAATTACTGAAGAGATCGACTTTAAAATTCAATATGATCAAGACCGGGTTTAGGCCATGGGCTACATCTCCTAAATTGAAACTCATTGATGAGCCTGATGTTGAAGAACTAGAGGTGATTGTAACTCCTATAAATCCGGCATTTATAGTTGAAGAACCGGTTGTTGACTTGGACAGAGATGATAATATTTTAAAGACACCAGTTGTAGAACCGTCTCAACAGGTTCTAGTTCCACACGTTTCACCTAAGGCAGCTGGAAAAGTTCCTGATTTTAGCTTACCTTCACTTGTTGCTAGTTGTTTTGGTGATTTTCCTACTTTTAGAGATCATGATTCATTGAAGGCTATCGGTACTGAACAAGGAATTAGAATTGATAGTCTGGTGATTGAGAACCAGAGGGTGAGGAAAGAAAATGATGAACAGAAGAAAATTATTGAAGAAGGTGAATAGAGGAGAAAGCAACAATCTTATTTGTTACATTTACAAATGAGATAGTTTGCAGTGTTGGAAGACAAATTGTGAATCAATCTTGTTGAAGAAACTGGGAAGTCGGAAGATAAAATGTTCACTAAATTTTGTGGTGGCGAAGCAATTACTGAAAAGATCGACTTCAAAATTCAATATGATCAAGATCGGGTTTAGGCCATGGGCTACATCTCCTAAATCGAAACTTATTGATGAGCCTGATGTTGAAGAACTAGAGGTGACTGTAACTCCTATAAATCCGGCATTTATAGTTGAAGAACCGGTTGTTGACTTGGACAGATATGATTATATTTTGAAGACACCAGTTGTAGAACCATCTCAACAGGTTCAAGTTCCATACGTTTCACCTAAGGCAACAGAAAAAGTTCCTGATTTTAGCTTACCTTCAATTGATGCTAGTTGTTTTCGAGTTTTTCCTACGTTTAGATATCATGATTCATTGAAGGCTATCATTACTGAAAAAGGAATTAGAATTGATAGTCTGGTGATTGAGAACCAGAGGCTTAGGAAAGAAAATGCTGAACAGAAGAAAATAATTGAAGATGGTGAATAGAGGAGAAAGCAACAATCTGATTTGTTACATTTACATGTGAGATACTTTGCAGTGTTGGAAGACAAATTGTGAATCATTCTTGTTGAAGAAACTGGGAAGTCAGAAGTTAAAGTGTTAACTAAATTTTATGGTGGCGAAGAAATTACTGAAGAGGTCGACTTTAAAATTCAATATGATCAAGATCGGGTTTAGGCCATGGGCTACATCTCCTAAATTGAAACTTATTGATGAGCCTGATGTTGAAGAACTAGAGGTGACTGTAACTCTTATAAATCCGGCATTTATAATTGAAGAACCGGTTGTTGACTTGGACAGAGATGATAATATTTTAAAGATACCAGTTGTAGATCCATCTCAACAGTTTCAAGTTCCACACGTTTCACCTAAGGCAGCTGAAAAATTTCCTGATTTTAGCTTACCTTCAATTGATGCTAGTTGTTTTGGAGATTTTGCTACTTTTAGAGATCATGATTCGTTGAAGGCTATCGTTACTGAACAAGGAATTAGAATTGATAGTCTGGTGATTGAGAACCAGAGGCTGAGGAAAGAAAATGCTGAACAAAAGAAAATAATTGAAGATGGTGAATAGAGGAGAAAGCAACAATCTGATTTGTTACATTTACATATGAGATACTTTGCAGTGCTGGAAAACAAATTGGGAATCAATCTTGTTGAAGAAACTGGGAAGTCAGAAGTTAAAGTGTTAACTAAATTTTATGGTGGCGAAGCAATTACTGAAGAGGTCGACTTTAAAATTCAATATGATCAAGATCGGGTTTAGGCCACGGGCTACATCTCCTCAATTGAAACTTATTGATGAGCCTGATTTTGAAGAACTAGAGGTGACTGTACCTCCTATAAATCCGGCATTTATAGTTGCAGAACCGGTTGTTGACTTGGACAGAGATGATAATATTTTAAAGACACTAGTTGTAAACCATCTCATCAGGTTCAAGTTCCATAGGTTTTACCTAAGGCAGCAGAAGAAAATAATTGAAGATGGTGAATTGAGCAGAAAAGCAACAAGCTGATTTGTTACATTTACATATGAGATACTTTGCAGTGCTGGAAGACAAATTGGGAATCAATCTTGTTGAAGAAACTGGGAAGTCAGAAGATAAAGTGTTCACTAAATTTTATGGTGGCGAAGCAATTACTGAAGAGATCGACTTTAAAATTCAATATAATCAAGATCGGGTTTTGGCCATGGGTTACATCTCATAAATTGAAACTCATTGATGAGCCTGATGTTGAAGAACTAGAGGTGACTGTAACTCCTATAAATCCGGCATTTATATTTGTAGAACCGGTTGTTGACTTGGACAGAGATGATAATATTTTAAAGACACCAGTTGTAGAACCATCTCAACAGGTTGAAGTTCCACACGTTTCACCTAAGGCAGCTGAAAAAGTTCCTGATTTTAGCTTACCTTCACTTGATGCTAATTGTTTTGGGGATTTTCCAACTTTTAGAGATCATGATTCATTGAAGGCTATCGTTACTGAACAAGGAATTAGAATTGATAGTCTGGTAATTGAGAACGAGTGGCTGAGGAAAGAAAATGCTGAACAGAAGAAAATAATTGCAGTTGGTGAATAGAGAAGAAAGCAACAATCTGATTTGTTACATTTACATAGAAGATACTTTGAAGTGTTGGAAGACAAATTGGGAATCAATCTTGTTGAAGAAACTGGGAAGTCAAAAGATAAAGTGTTCACTAAATTTTATGGTGGCGAAACAATTACTGAAGAGATCGACTTTAAAATTCAATATGATCAAGATCGGGTTTAGATCATGGGCTACATCTAATAAATTTAAACTTAATGACCTGCACAGAGATGATAATATTTAAAAGACACCAGTTGTAGAACCATCTCAACAGGTTCAAGTTCCCCACGTTTCACCTAAGGTAGCTGAAAAAGCTCCTGATTTTAGCTTACCTTCACTTGATGCTAGTTGTTTCGGAGATTTTCCTACTTTTAGAGATCATGATTCATTGAAGGCTATCGTTACTGAACAACGAATTAGAATTGATAGTCTCGTGATTGAGAACGAGTGGCTGAGGAATGAAAATGCTTAACAGAAGAAAATAATTGAAGATGGTGAATCAAGGAGAAAACAACAATCTGATTTGTTACATTTACATATGAGATACTTTGCAGTGCTGGAAGACAAATTGGGAATCAATCTTGTTGAAGAAAATAGGAAGCCAGAAGATAAAGTGTTCACCAAATTTTATTTTGGCGAAGCAATTACTGAAGAGATCGACTTTATTATTCAATATGATCAAGATTTGGGTTTAGGCCATGGGCTACATCTCCTAAATTGAAACTTATTGATGAGCCTAATGTTGAAGAACTACAGGTGACTGTAACTCCTATAAATCCAGCATTTATAGTTAAAGAACCGGTTGTTGACTTGGACAGAGATGATAATATTTTGAAGACACCAGTTGTAGAACCATCTCCACAGGTTCAAGTTCCATACGTTTCACCTATGCAGTAGAAAAAGTTTTTGATTTTAGCTTACATTCACTTGATGCTAGTTGTTTTGGAGATTTTCCTACTTTTAGAGATCATGATTCATTGAAGGCTATCGTTACTGAACAAGGAATTAGAATTGATAGTCTGGTGATTGAGAACCAGAGGCTGACGAAAGAAAATGCTGTACAGATGAAAATAATTGAAGATGGTGAATAGAGGAGAAAGCAACAATCAGATTTGTTACATTTACATATGAGATACTTTGAAGTGTTGGAAGACAAATTGGTAATCAATCTTGTTGAAGAAACTGGGAAGTCAGAAGTTAAAGTGTTAAGTAAAATTTATGGTGGCGAAGCAATTACTGAAGAGGTCGACTTTAAAATTCAATATGATCAAGATCGGGTTTAGGCCATGGGCTACATCTCCTAAATTGAAACTTGTTGATGAGCCTGATTTTGAAGAACTAGAGGTGACTGTAACTCCTATAAATCAGGCATTTATAGTTGATGAACCGGTAGTGACATGGACAGAGATGATAATATTTTAAAGACACCAGTTGTATAACCATCTCAACAGGTTCAAGTTCCACACGTTTCACCTAAGGCAGCTGAAAAAGTTCCTGATTTTAGCTTACCTTCACTTGAAGCTAGTTGTTTTGGAGATTTTCCTACGTTTAGAGATCACGATTCATTGAAGGCTATCGTTACTGAACAAGGAATTAGTATTGATAGTCTGGTGATTGAGAACGAGAGGCTGGGAAAAGAAAATGCTGAACAGAAGAAAATAATTGAAGATGGTGAATAGAGGATAAAACAACAAACTGATTTGTTTCGTTTACATATGAGATACTTTGCAGTGTTGGAATACAAATTGGGAATCAATCTTGTTGAAGAAACTGGGATGTCAGAAGTTAAAGTTTTCACTAAATTTTATGGTGGCGAAGCAATTACTGAAGGGATCGGCCTCAAAGTTCAATATGATCAAGATCCGGCTTAGGCCATGGGCTACATCTCCTAAATTGAAACTTATTGATGAGCCTGATGTTGAAGAACTAGAGGTGACTGTAACTCCTATAAATTCGGCATTTATAGTTAAAGAACCGGTTGTTGACTTGGACAGAGATGATAATATTTTGATGACACCAGTTGTTGAACCATCTCCACCGGTTCAAGTTCCATACGTTTCACCTAAGGCAGTAGAAAAAGTTCCTGATTTTAGCTTACGTTCACTTGATGCTAGTTGTGTTGGAGATTTTCCTACTTTTAGAGATCATGATTTATTGAAGGCTATCGTTACTGAACAACAAAATAGAATTGATAGTCTGGTGATTGAGAACGTGTCACACCCCGACTAGGTAGTTGCGGAAGCGTAATACGGGAATGTAACAGATAACACTGGTATCAACAGCATTGTTTATAAGGAAATTCATAGCTAATTTACATCATAATACATGGGTTGGTACTAAGTTTACAAACTAGATGTGAAAAACACATAACCGGTTTACGAGCTTCTTATATAGTATTACATCTGCGTCTATTCACAGCTATTCAACTTTCTTCCTAACACCAAGCATGTAAGCAAATCATTCCACTTTTGCTTTACCTGAAAAGCATGTTAAAACGGGTCAACTACGTCTAGTTGGTGAGTTTCAAGTTTCACGAGTATCAATGAAATCAGTTCACGAGTTTGTAAAGTTTACAGTGTGAATGTATGTATGTCTGTGTATGATGCATTATACTAAGCCACAAGTGAAACCGAAACGAGCTATACTGCATGGCCTCTCCTGCCCATGCACTCCTGTTGGCATTTAACAGCCAATTTGCCCCATGTATGTACTATGTCTAACACCACATAGCAGTATGTAAATATATAATGACAATGTGCAACTGGTTTTTACATATGTTCCGGCTTACCCCACCGGCTCTGTCACAGTTGGGTTTGTCAAACCGATAGTACTATCCACACGCCACCGGCACGAAGTTAATCACTTGTGTTTGTGGGGACTTGTCAAGTGTTAGTACTTAGATAATCCACATCATCACACATTTTCAAGTATAACAGTTTATGTAAACATGCTTTTCACCCCAAAAGTTCGTAACACAGTTTAGAAAGTGGGGGTCGTGAAACTCACCTTATCGTAGTTCGCACATAAATCACGTATCAAATAGTCAGATGTCTCGTTTATAGCCTGATTCCTATAAACGGTATCGTATCGTTAATACTAGTACAGTGTTTAAGCTAAGTCGGGCTGTATAGATAATCTGGGTATAGCTGTTAGGCCCAGAACATGACCATAGTCTTAGATTGTGACGTTGTATACTATGAAATGTTTAAAACTGGATTTGGCTCAGTTTCACCGTTTTCCGAGCCTAGCTCAGTTAATCGTTTATACGTTTCGGGATTAGGTAAGATCACATCAAAATTAAGTAAATATATTGATTGATAAAATAATTTGATTTATAAAAGAATTTTAAGGTTTCGGTGTCTGGTTTGATTGCAGGGTTCGTTTCCGTTTTCACACGGGTTTGATTATACAAAACGCGTACAATCCACCCGATTGTCCGGAATTCTCGTAAAAAGTTCGTTTTTATCAATATCATTCAAAAATATGATATTTGACCACTTTTGACATTTTGACATACCAGTCAGTCCGTTAAACACAAAACTGCCGGTTTCGTTAAAACAATTATAATTTAAATCTTTGATAAATCATAATTAAATATGTAATTATATATAAATTATGTAAATTTGTGTAAAAATACATTAAGACATGGAGAATTTTATAAAAATATTTCCAGAAATTTTATGATTAATTATTTATTTATAAAAATTCATTTAATAGGTTATAATCGTGTAATAAATGGCCCGTTTATATCAAACGACCTCCGAAAAATCCGATAATTTTTACCAATGGCCTTAATGTGATTAGATAGCCCCTGAAAAATTTCCAGAACCTAACTCTTTTGAAAAAATGCCTTTTTGTGCGTTTTTCGGCTGTTAAAACTCGGTTAAACCATGATCGCACAAACCATACTTAGACATTTCCAATGATTCCCAAACTTTACCAGTGATCTTACCATCACATATTAAACTCCAAAACCAAGTTTCATAATTTTTCAATATGTTTAGCTATTTTTCCCAAATAAACGCTCATAAACGGGAATAAATTCACCAAATATTCTCCGTTTATCGAAAAATTACCAAATTTGAACAGGGACTCATTTATATGATCCCTAATGTCGCTGAAAATTTTCACAAGCTAACAACAAGCACGTCACAACCTAATACTAAACAGCCCCTAAACGAGTGTTACGGGTTTACCTTGTCGGTTTTCGATGAATTTTGCTAGCTTAAACGACTTTCCGGGTCTCGGGTTGCAAACTCAGTATATCAACATATCATATAACATCAAACCAAGCATAAATCATCCATGTAACAGCCTTGATAATTAGGGTTTCGGTTTTGGGTTCAAACCGAACTTTCTAACCGTAAAAACGTTGTATTCATGTTCTAATCCGCGTTTTTGACCAAAAAAGTATATGTTCCTGGTTTGTAAACATGTTTAACATCAAAACATGGTTTTACTTGATTTTTAGGGTTTTTGGATGGTTAAACATGTTTAAAACTAACTAAAACATGTTTATATGTTAATTATAGTTAATGAAATCAAGTTAAAAATGATGAAATAATCAAAATACCTAGAGTTTTTGAAGGAAGGTTGATAGAGCAGAGCTGGAGCTGCTTTGGACTTCAAAAGTTTGTATGTTAAAATGAATAACAATTACTTAGGAATGAAGTTATATAAAAAAAAAGAATGTATGGTTTGGTGTGTATTCCGATCGGAATAAAGAAAACCCCATAATGGGCTGTTTTGGCCCATCAATTTAATTATACAAGCCCAAACATGAAAAGCCCACTTCAAATTTAGTTCGGGTTCGGTTTTTCGCAAGAAAATTAATTCGGGTGTGAGAAATAACGTAAAAACGAGTGTTTTTCAGCTTATTTTTGTAAAATAAGAAAAACGTACTGACTCGTTGTAAAATTCCAAAATATTTTCACGGATTGCTTAGAACATGTCATATAAGTGTTTTATAAATCTTTTTCGGCTTAACGGATGCTACAATGCTTGTTTCGACATTAACGATTGCGTTTAAGCTTATAGCGTATCGATAAATGAAACCTTTTTCGTTTAAAGAGTTTTAAATGTACCGAGGCCTAAATATCAATATGTTAGCCTCTATAACATATATATAACTCGTATATGGCCCCTCAGTATGTATACGGGTCATAATTAGTATCGGTCGGTTACTCGTTTAAGCACTACGAATTAACCGATTTATCGTTTACTTGTTACGTAATGAATATAGTGTACCTCGTTTTGTCATGAATGTCACAGAATGAGTGGCAGAGGAAAGAAAATGCTTAACAGAAGAAAATAATTGAAGATGGTGAATCGAGGAGAAAACAACAAGCTGATTTGTTACATTTACATATGAGATACTTTGCAGTGCTGGAAGACAAATTGGGAATCAATCTTGTTGATGAAACTCGGAAGTCAGATGATAAAGTGTTCACTAAATTTTATGGTGGCGAAGCAATTACAGAAGAGATCGACTTTAAAATTCAATGTGATCGAGATCTGGTTTAGGCCACGGGCTACATCTCCTAAATTGAAACTTATTGATGAGCCTGATTTTGAAGAACTAGAGGTGACTGTAACTCCTAAAAATCCGGCATTTATAGTTAAAGAACCGGTTGTTGACTTGGACAGAGATGATAATATTTTAAAGATACCAGTTGTATAACCATCTCAAAAGGTTCAAGTTCCACACGTTTCACCTAAGGCAGCTGAAAAAGTTCCTGATTTTGGCTTACCTTCACTTGAAGCTAGTTGTTTTGTTGATTTTCCTTTTTTTAGAGATCACGATTCATTGAAGGCTATCGTTACTGAACAAGGAATTAGTATTGATAGTCTGGTGATTGAGAACGAGAGGCTGAGGAAAGAAAATGCTGAACAGAAGAAAATAATTGAAGATGGTGAATTTAGCAGTAAGCAACAAGCTGATTTTTTACATTTACATATGAGATACTTTGCAGTGCTGGAAGACAAATTAGGAATCAATCTTGTTGAAGAAACTGGGAAGTCAGAAGATAAAGTGTTCACTAAATTTTATGGTGGCAAAGCAATTACTGAAGAGATCAACTTTAAAATTCAATATGATCAAGATCGGGTTTAGGCCATGGGCTACATCTCCTAAATTGAAACTTGTTGATGAGCCTGATTTTGAAGAACTAGAGGTGACTGTAACTCCTATAAATCAGGCATTTATAGTTGATGAACCGGTAGTGACATGGACAGAGATGATAATATTTTAAAGACACCAGTTGTATAACCATCTCAACAGGTTCAAGTTCCACACGTTTCACCTACGGCAGCTGAAAAGGTTCCAAATTTTAGCTTACCTTCACTTGATGCTAGTTGTTTTGGTGATTTTCCTACTTTTAAAGATCATGATTCATTGAAGGCTATCGTTACTGAACAAGGAATTAGAATTGATAGTCAGGTAATTGAGAACGAGTGGCTGAGGAAAGAAAATGCTGAACAGAAGAAAATAATTGCAGTTGGTGAATAGAGGACAAAGCAACAATCTGATTTGTTACATTTACATATAAGATACTTTGATGTGTTGGAAGATAAATTGGGAATCAATCTTGTTGAAGAAACTAGGAAGTCAAAAGATAAAGTGTTCACTAAATTTTATGGTGGCGAAACAATTACTGAAGAGATCGACTTTAAAATTCAATATGATCAAGATCGGGTTTAGGCCATGGGCTACATCTCCTATATTTAAACTTAATGACCTGCACAGAGATGATAATATTTTAAAGACACCAGTTGTAGAACCATCTCAACAGGTTCAAGTTCCCCACGTTTCACCTAAGGTAGCTGAAAAAGCTCCTGATTTTAGCTTACCTTCACTTGATGCTAGTTGTTTAAGAGATTTTCCTAATTTTAGAGATCATGATTCATTGAAGGCTATCGTTATTGAACAACGAATTAGAATTGATAGTCTCGTGATTGAGAACGAGTGGCTGAGGAAAGAAAATGCTTAACAGAAGAAAATAATTGAAGATGGTGAATCAAGGAGAAAACAACAAGCTGATTTGTTACATTTACTTATGAGATACTTTGCAGTGCCGCAATATAAATTGGGAATCAATCTTGTTGAAGAAACTAGGAAGTCAGAAGATAAAGTGTTCACCAAATTTTATGTTGGCGAAGCAATTGCTGAAGAGATCGACTTTAAAATTCAATATGATCAAGATCGGGTTTAGACCATGGCCTAAATCTCCTAAATTGAAACTTATTGATGAGCCTGATGTTGAAGAACTAGAAGTGACTGTAACTCCTATAAATCCGGCATTTATAGTTAATGAACCGGTTGTTGACTTGGACAGAGATGATAATATTTTAAAGACACCAGTTGTAGAACCATCTCCACAGGTTCAAGTTCCATACGTTTCACCTAAGGGAGTAGAAAATGTTCCTGATTTTAGCTTACGTTCACTTGATGCTAGTTGATTTGGAGATTTTCCTACTTTTAGAGATCATGATTCATTGAAGGCTATCGTTACTGAACAAGGAATTAGAATGATAGTCTGGTGATTGATAACCAGAGGCATAGGAAATAAAATGCTGAACAGATGAAAATAATTGAAGATAGTGAATAGAGGAGAAAGAAACAATCAGATTTGTTACATTTACATATGAGATACTTTGCAGTGTTGGAAGACAAATTGGGAATCAATCTTGTTGAAGAAACTGGGAAGTCAGAAGTTAAAGTGTTAACTAAATTTTATGGTGGCGAAGCAATTACTGAAGAGGTCGACTTTAAAATTCAATATGATCAAGATCGGGTTTAGGCCATGGGCCACATCTCCTAAATTGAAACTTATTGATGAGCCTGATTTTGAAGAACAAGAGGTGATTGTAACTCTTATAAATCCGGCATTTATAGTTGAAGAACCGATTGTTGACATGGACAGAGATGATAATATTTTAAAGACACCAGTTGTATAACCATCTCAACAGGTTCAAGTACCACACGTTTCACCTAAGGCAGCTGAGAAATTCCTGATTTTAGCTTACCTTCACTTGAAGCTAGTTGTTTTGGAGATTTTCCTACCTTTAGAGATCACGATTCATTGAAGGCTATCGTTACTGAACAAGGAATTAGTATTGATAGTCTAGTGATTGAGAACGAGAGGCTGGGGAAAGAAAATGCTGAACAGAAGAAAATAATTGAAGAAGTGAATTGAGAAGAAAGCAACAAGCTGATTTGTTACATTTACATATGAGATACTTTGCAGTGCTGGAAGACAAATTGGGAATCAATCTTGTTGAAGAAACTGGGAAGTCAGAAGATAAAGTGTTCACTAAATTTTATGGTGGCGAAGCAATTACTGAAGAGATCGACTTCAAAATTCAATATGATAAAGATCTGGTTTAGAACATGGGCTACATCTCCTAAATTGAAACTTATTGATGAGCCTGATGTTGAAGAACTAGAGGTGACTGTAACTCCTACAAATCCGGCGTTTATAGTTGAAGAACCGGTTGTTGACTTGGACAGAGATGATAATAATTAAAAGACACCAGTTGTAGAACCATCTCAACAGGTTCAAGTTCCACACGTTTCACCTAAGGCAGCTGAAGAAGCTCCTCATTTTAGCTTACCTTCAATTGATGCTAGTTGTTTTGGAGATTTTCCTACTTTTAGAGATCATGATTCGTTGAAGGCTATCGTTACTGAACAAGGAATTATAATTGATAGTCTGGTGATTGAGAACCAGAGGCTGAGGAAAGAAAATGTTGAACAGAAGAAAATAATTGAAGATGGTGAATAGAGGAGAAAGCAAGCAACAATCTGATTTGTTACATTTACATATGAGATACTTTGCAGTGCTGGAAGACAAATTGGGAATCAATCTTGTTGAAGAAACTGGGAAGTCAGAAGTTAAAGTGTTAACTAAATTTGATGGTGGCGAAGCAATTACTGAAGAGGTCGACTTTAAAATTCAATATGATCAAGATCGGGTTTAGGCCATGGGCTACATCTCCTAAATTGAAACTTATTGATGAGCCTGATGTTGAAGAACTAGAGGTGACTGTAACTCCTATAAATCCGGCATTTATAGTTGAAGAACCGGTTGTTGACTTGGACAGAGATGATAATATTTTGAAGACACCAGTTGTAGAAACATCTCAACAGTTTCAAGTTCCATACGTTTCACCTAAGGCAGCAGAAAAAGTTTCTGATTTTAGTTTACCTTCAATTGATGCTAGTTGTTTTGGAGATTTTCCTACTTTTAGAGATCATGATTCATTGAAGGCTATCGTTACTGAATAAGAAATTAGAATTGATAGTCTGGTGATTGAGAACCAGAGGGTGAGGAAAGAAAATGATGAACAGAAGAAAATTATTGAAGAAGGTGAATAGAGGAGAAAGCAACAATCTTATTTGTTACATTTACAAATGAGATAGTTTGCAGTGCTGGAAGACAAATTGTGAATCAATCTTGTTGAAGAAACTGGGAAGTCAGAAGATAAAGTGTTCACTAAATTTTGTGGTGGCGAAGCAATTACTGAAAAGATCGTCTTCAAAATTCAATATGATCAAGATCGGGTTTAGGCCATGGGCTACATCTCCTAAATTGAAACTTATTGATGAGCCTGATGTTGAAGAACTAGAGGTGACTGTAACTCCTACAAATCCGGCATTTATAGTTGAAGAACCGGTTGTTGACTTGGACAGAGATGATAATAATTTAAAGACACCAGTTGTAGAACCATCTCAACAGGTTCAAGTTCCACACGTTTCACCTAAGGCAGCTGAAAAAGCTCCTCATTTTAGCTTACCTTCAATTGATGCTAGTTGTTTTGGTGATTTTCCTACTTTTAGAGATCATGATTCGTTGAAGGCTATCGTTACTGAACAAGGAATTAGAATTGATAGTCTGGTGATTGAGAACCAGAGGCTGAGGAAAGAAAATGCTGAACAGAAGAAAATAATTGAAGATGGTGAATAGAGGAGAAAGCAAGCAACAATCTGATTTGTTACATTTACATATGCGATACTTTGCAGTGCTGGAAG
The DNA here is from genome assembly GCF_021521415.1 of Bidens hawaiensis. NCBI lineage: Eukaryota > Viridiplantae > Streptophyta > Magnoliopsida > Asterales > Asteraceae > Bidens > Bidens hawaiensis. Next base: position 121,775 of record NW_027495033.1, read on the forward strand.
ACAAATTGGGAATCAATCTTGTTGAAGAAACTGGGAAGTCAGAAGTTAAAGTGTTAACTAAATTTGATGGTGACGAAGCAATTACTGAAGAGGTCGACTTTAAAATTCAATATGATCAAGATCGGGTTTAGGCCATGGGCTACATCTCCTAAATTGAAACTTATTGATGAGCCTGATGTTGAAGAACTAGAGGTGACTGTAACTCCTATAAATCCGGCATTTATAGTTGAAGAACCGGTTGTTGACTTCGACAGAGATGATAATATTTTGAAGACACCAGTTGTAGAAACATATCAACAGTTTCAAGTTCGATACGTTTCACCTAAGGCAGCAGAAAAAGTTCCTGATTTTAGTTTACCTTCAATTAATGCTAGTTGTTTTGGAGATTTTCCTACTTTTAGAGATCATGATTCATTGAAGGCTATCGTTACTGAATAAGAAATTAGAATTGATAGTCTGGTGATTGAGAACCAGAGGGTGAGGAAAGAAAATGATGAACAGAAGAAAATTATTGAAGAATGTGAATAGAGGAGAAAGCAACAATCTTATTTGTTACATTTACAAATGAGATACTTTGCAGTGTTGGAAGACAAATTGTGACTCAATCATGTTGAAGAAACTGGGAAGTAAGAAGTTAAAGTGTTAACTAAATTTTATGGTGGCGAAGCAATTACTGAAGAGGTCGACTTTAAAATTCAATATGATCAAGATCGGGTTTAGGCCATGGGCTACATCTCCTAAATTGAAACTTATTGATGAGCCTGATGTTGAAGAACTAGAGGTGACTGTAACTCCTATAAATCCGGCATTTATAGTTGAAGAACTGTTTGTTGACTTGGACAGAGATGATAATAACTTAAAGACACCAGTTGTAGAACCATCTCAACAGGTTCAAGTTCCAAACGTTTCACCTAAGGCAGCTGAAAAAGCTCCTCATTTTACCTTACCTTCAATTCATGCTAGTTGTTTTGGAGATTTTCCTACTTTTAGAGATCGTGATTCGTTGAAGGCTATCGTTACTGAACAAGGAATTAGAATTGATAGTCTGGGGATTGAGAACCAGAGGCTGAGGAAAGAAAATGCTGAACAGAAGAAAATAATTGAAGATGGTGAATAGAGGAGAAAGCAAGCAACAATCTGATTTGTTACATTTACATATGAGATACTTTGCAGTGCTGGAAGACAAATTGGGAATCAATCTTGTTGAAGAAACTGGGAAGTCAGAAGTTAAAGTGTTAACTAAATTTGAAGGTGGCGAAGCAATTACTGAAGAGGTCGACTTTAAAATTCAATATGATCAAGATCGGGTTTAGGCCATGGGCTACATCTCCTAAATTGAAAACTTATTGATGAGCCTGATGTTGAAGAACAAGAGGTGACTGTAACTCCTATAAATCCGGCATTTATAGTTGAAGAACCGGTTGTTGACTTGGACAGAGATGATAATATTTTGAAGACACCAGTTGTAGAAACATCTCAACAGTTTCAAGTTCCATACGTTTCACCTAAGGCAGCAGAAAAAGCTCCTGATTTTAGTTTACCTTCAATTGATGCTAGTTGTTTTGGAGATTTTCCTACTTTTAGAGATCATGATTCATTGAAGGCCATCGTTACTGATTAAGAAATTAGAATTGATAGTCTGGTGATTGAGAACCAGAGGGTGAGGAAAGAAAATGATGAACAGATGAAAATTATTGAAGAAGGTGAATAGAGGAGAAAGCAACAATCTTATTTGTTACATTTACAAATGAGATACTTTGCAGTGTTGGAAGACAAATTGTGAATCAATCATGTTGAAGAAACTGGGAAGTCAGAAGTTAAAGTGTTAACTAAATTTTATGGTGGCGAAGCAATTACTGAAGAGGTCGACTTAAAAATTCAATATGATCAAGATCGGGTTTAGGCCATGGGCTACATCTCCTAAATTGAAACTTATTGATGAGCCTGATGTTGAAGAACTAGAGGTGACTGTAACTCTTATAAATCCGGCATTTATAGTTGAAGAACCGGTTGTTGACTTGGACAGAGATGATAATATTTTAAAGATACCAGTTGTAGAACCATCTCAACAGTTTCAAAGGTCCACACGTTTCACCAAAGGCAGCTGAAAAAGTTCCTGATTTTAGCTTACCTTCAATTGATGCTAGTTGTTTTGGAGATTTTCCTACTTTTAGAAATCATGATTCATTGAAGGAAATCGTTACTGAACAAGGAATTAGAATTGATAGTCTGGTGATTGAGAACCAGAGGCTGAGTAAAGAAAATGCTGAACAGAACAAAATAACTGAAGATGGTTAATAGAGGAGAAAGCAACAATCTGATTTGTTAAATTTACATATGAGATACTTTGCAGTGCTGGAAAACAAATTGGGAATCAATCTTGTTGAAGAAACTGGAAAGTCAGAAGTTAAAGTGTTAACTAAATTTTATGGTGGCGAAGCAATTACTGAAGAGGTCGACTTTAAAATTCAATATGATCAAGATCGGGTTTAGGCCATGGGCTACATCTCCTAAATTAAAACTTATTGATGAGCCTGATGTTGAAGAACTAGAGGTGACTGTAACTCCTATAAATCCGGCATTTATAGTTGAAGAACCGGTTGTTGACTTGGACAGAGATGATAATATTTTAAATACACCAGTTGTAGAACCATCTCATCAGGTTCAAGTTCCATACGTTCACCTAAGGCAGCAGAAAAAGTTCCTGATTTTAGCTTACCTTCAATTGATGCTAGTTGTTTTGGAGATTTTCCTACTTTTAGAGATCATGATTCGTTGAAGGCTATCGTTACTGAACAAGGAATTAGAATTGATAGTCTGGTGATTGAGAACCAGAGGCTGAGGAAAGAAAATGCAGAACAGAAGAAAATAATTGAAGATGGTGAATAGAGGAGAAAGCAACAATCTGATTTGTTACATTTACATATGAGATACTTTGCAGTGTTGGAAGAAAAATTGGGAATCATTGTTGTTGAAGAAACTGGGAAGTCTGAAGTTAAAGTGTTAACTAAATTTTATGGTGGCGAAGCAATTACTGAAGAGGTCGAATTTAAAATTCAATATGATCAAGATTTGGTTTAGGCCATGGGCTACATCTCCTAAATTAAAACTTATTGATGAGCCTGATGTTGAAGAACTAGAGGTGACTGTAACTCCTATAAATCCGGCATTTATAGTTGAAGAACCGGTTGTTGACTTGGACAGAGATGATAATATTTTGAATACACCAGTTGTAGAAACATCTCAACAGGTTCAAGTTCCTTACGTTTCACCTATGGCTGCAGAAAAAGTTCCTGATTTTAGCTTACCTTCAATTGATACTAGTTGTTTTGGAGATTTTCCTACTTTTAGAAATCATGATTCATTGAAGGAAATCGTTACTGAACAAGGAATTAGAATTGATAGTCTGGTGATTGAGAACCAGAGGCTTAGGAAAGAAAATGCTGAACAGAAGAAAATAATTGAAGATGGTTAATAGAGGAGAAAGCAACAATCTGATTTGTTACATTTACATATGAGATACTTTGCAGTGTTGGAAGACAAATTGGGAATCAATCTTGTTGAAGAAACTGGGAAGTCAGAAGTTAAAGTGTTAACTAAATTTTATGGTGGCGAAGCAATTACTGAAGAGGTCGAATATAAAATTCAATATGATCAAGATCGGGTTTAGGCCACGGGCTACATCTCCTAAATTAAAACTTATTGATGAGCCTGATTTTAAAGAACTAGAGGTGACTGTACCTCCTATAAATCCGGCATTTATAGTTGCAGAACCGGTTGTTGACTTGGACAGAGATGATAATAATTTAAAGACACTAGTTGTAGAACCATATCATCAGGTTCAAGTTCCATACGTTTCACCTAAGGCAGCAGAAAAAGTTCCTGATTTTAGCTTCCCTTCAATTGATGCTAGTTGTTTTGGAGATTTTCCTACGTTTAGATATCATGATTCATTGAAGGCTATCGTTACTGAACAAGGAATTAGAATTGATAGTCAGGTGATTGAGAACCAGAGGCTGAGGAAAGAAAATTTAGAACAGAAGAAAATAATTGAAGATGGTGAATAGAGGAGAAAGCAACAATCTGATTTGTTACATTTACATATGAGATACTTTGCAGTGTTGGAAGACAAATTGGGAATCAATCTTGTTGAAGAAACTGGGAAGTCAGAAGTTAAAGTGTTAACTAAATTTTATGGTGGCGAAGCAATTATTGAAGGGGTCGAATTTAAAATTCAATACGATCAAGATTTGGTTTAGGCCATGGGCTACATATCCTAAATTAAAACTTATTGATGAGCCTGATGTTGAAGAACTAGAGGTGACTGTAACTCCTATAAATCCGGCATTTATATTGAAGAACCGGTTGTTGACTTGGACAGAGATGATAATATTTTGAATACACCAGTTGTAGAAACATCTCAACAGGTTCAAGTTCAATACGTTTCACCTAAGGCAGCAGAAAAAGTTCCTGATTTTAGCTTACCTTCAATTGATGCTAGTTGTTTTGGAGATTTTCCTACTTTTAGAGATCATGATTCATTGAAGTCTATCGTTACTGAACAAGGAATTAGAATTGATAGTCTGGTGATTGAGAACCAGAGGCTGAGGAAAGAAAATGCTGAACAGAAGAAAATAATTGAAGATGGTGAATAGAGGAGAAAGCAACAATCTGATTTGTTACATTCACATATGAGATACTTTGCAGTGTTGGAAGACAAATAGGGAATCAATCTTGTTGAAGAAACTGGGAAGTCAGAAGTTAAAGTGTTAACTAAATTTTATGGTGGCGAAGCAATTACTGAAGTGGTCGAATTTAAAATTCAATATGATCAAGATTTGGTTTAGGCCATGGGCTACATCTCCTAAATTAAAACTTATTGATGAGCCTGATGTTGAAGAACTAGAGGTGACTGTAACTCCTATAAATCCGGCATTTATAGTTGAAGAACCGGTTGTTGACTTGGACAGAGATGATAATATTTTGAATACACCAATTGTAGAAACATCTCAACAGGTTCAAGTTCCATACGTTTCACCTAAGGCAGCAGAAAAAGTTCCTGATTTTAGCTTACCTTCAATTGATGCTAGTTGTTTTGGAGATTTTCCTACTTTTAGAGATCATGATTCATTGAAGGCTATCGTTACTGAACAAGGAATTAGAATTGATAGTCTGGTGATTGAGAACCAGAGGCTTAGGAAAGAAAATGCTGAATAGAAGAAAATAATTGAAGATGGTGAATAGAGGAGAAAGCAACAATCTGATTTGTTACATTTACATATGAGATACTTTGCAGTGTTGGAAGACAAATTGGGAATCAATCTTGTTGAAGAAACTGGGAAGTCAGAAGTTAAAATGTTAACTAAATTTTATAGTGGCGAAGCAATTACTGAAGAGGTCGAATTTAAAATTCAATATGATCAAGATCGGGTTTAGGCCATGGGCTACATCTCCTAAATTAAAACTTATTGATGAGCCTGATGTTGAAGAACTAGAGGTTACTGTAACTCCTATAAATCCGGCATTTATAGTTGAAGAACCGGTTGTTGACTTGGACAGAGATGATAATATTTTGAATACACCAGTTGTAGGAACATCTCAACAGTTTCAAGTTCCATACGTTTCTCATAAGGCAGCAGAAAAAGTTCCTGATTTTAGCTTACCTTCAATTGATGCTAGTTGTTTTGGAGATTTTCCTACTTTTAGAGATCATGATTCATTGAAGGCTATTGTTACTGAATAAGGAATTAGAATTGATAGTCTGGTGATTGAGAACCAGAGGCTTAGGAAAGAAAATGCTGAACAGAAGAAAATAATTGAAGATGGTGAATAGAGGAGAAAGCAACAATCTGATTTGTTACATTTACATATGAGATACTTTGCAGTGTTGGAAGACAAATTGGGAATCAATCTTGTTGAAGAAACTGGGAAGTCAGAAGTTAAAGTGTTAACTAAATTTTATGGTGGCGAAGCAATTACTGAAGAGGTCGAATTTAAAATTCAATATGATCAAGATCGGGTTAAGGCCATGGGCTACATCTCCTAAATTAAAACTTATTGATGAGCCTGATGTTGAAGAACTAGAGGTGACTGTAACTCCTATAAATCCGGCATTTATAGTTGAAGAACCGGTTGTTGACTTGGACAGAGATGATAATATATTGAATACACCAGTTGTAGAAACATCTCAACAGGTTCAAGTTCCATACGTTTCACCTAAGGCAGCAGAAAAAGTTCCTGATTTTAGCTTACCTTCAATTGATGCTAGTTGTTTTGGAGATTTTCCTACTTTTAGAGATTATGATTCGTTGAAGGCTATCGTTACTGAACAAGGAATTAGAATTGTTAGTCTGGTGATAGATAACCAGAGGCTGAGGAAAGAAAATGCAGAACAGAAGAAAATAATTGAAGATGGTGAATAGAGGAGAAAGCAACAATCTGATTTGTTACATTTACATATGAGATACTTTGCAGTGTTGGAAGACAAATTGGGAATCAATCTTGTTGAAGAAACTGGGAAGTCAGAAGTTAAAGTGTTAACTAAATTTTATGGTGGCGAAGCAATTATTGAAGGGGTCGAATTTAAAATTCAATACGATCAAGATTTGGTTTAGGCCATGGGCTACATATCCTAAATTAAAACTTATTGATGAGCCTGATGTTGAAGAACTAGAGGTGACTGTAACTCCTATAAATCCGGCATTTATATTGAAGAACCGGTTGTTGACTTGGACAGAGATGATAATATTTTGAATACACCAGTTGTAGAAACATCTCAACAGGTTCAAGTTCAATACGTTTCACCTAAGGCAGCAGAAAAAGTTCCTGATTTTAGCTTACCTTCAATTGATGCTAGTTGTTTTGGAGATTTTCCTACTTTTAGAGATCATGATTCATTGAAGTCTATCGTTACTGAACAAGGAATTAGAATTGATAGTCTGGTGATTGAGAACCAGAGGCTGAGGAAAGAAAATGCTGAACAGAAGAAAATAATTGAAGATGGTGAATAGAGGAGAAAGCAACAATCTGATTTGTTACATTCACATATGAGATACTTTGCAGTGTTGGAAGACAAATAGGGAATCAATCTTGTTGAAGAAACTGGGAAGTCAGAAGTTAAAGTGTTAACTAAATTTTATGGTGGCGAAGCAATTACTGAAGTGGTCGAATTTAAAATTCAATATGATCAAGATTTGGTTTAGGCCATGGGCTACATCTCCTAAATTAAAACTTATTGATGAGCCTGATGTTGAAGAACTAGAGGTGACTGTAACTCCTATAAATCCGGCATTTATAGTTGAAGAACCGGTTGTTGACTTGGACAGAGATGATAATATTTTGAATACACCAGTTGTAGAAACATCTCAACAGGTTCAAGTTCCTTACGTTTCACCTATGGCTGCAGAAAAAGTTCCTGATTTTAGCTTACCTTCAATTGATACTAGTTGTTTTGGAGATTTTCCTACTTTTAGAAATCATGATTCATTGAAGGAAATCGTTACTGAACAAGGAATTAGAATTGATAGTCTGGTGATTGAGAACCAGAGGCTTAGGAAAGAAAATGCTGAACAGAAGAAAATAATTGAAGATGGTTAATAGAGGAGAAAGCAACAATCTGATTTGTTACATTTACATATGAGATACTTTGCAGTGTTGGAAGACAAATTGGGAATCAATCTTGTTGAAGAAACTGGGAAGTCAGAAGTTAAAGTGTTAACTAAATTTTATGGTGGCGAAGCAATTACTGAAGAGGTCGAATATAAAATTCAATATGATCAAGATCGGGTTTAGGCCATGGGATACATCTCCTAAATTAAAACTTATTGATGAGCCTGATTTTAAAGAACTAGAGGTGACTGTACCTCCTATAAATCCGGCATTTATAGTTGCAGAACCGGTTGTTGACTTGGACAGAGATGATAATAATTTAAAGACACTAGTTGTAGAACCATCTCATCAGGTTCAAGTTCCATACGTTTCACCTAAGGCAGCAGAAAAAGTTCCTGATTTTAGCTTCCCTTCAATTGATGCTAGTTGTTTTGGAGATTTTCCTACGTTTAGATATCATGATTCATTGAAGGCTATCGTTACTGAACAAGGAATTAGAATTGATAGTCTGGTGATTGAGAACCAGAGGCTGAGGAAAGAAAATTTAGAACAGAAGAAAATAATTGAAGATGGTGAATAGAGGAGAAAGCAACAATCTGATTTGTTACATTTACATATGAGATACTTTGCAGTGTTGGAAGACAAATTGGGAATCAATCTTGTTGAAGAAACTGGGAAGTCAGAAGTTAAAGTGTTAACTAAATTTTATGGTGGCGAAGCAATTATTGAAGGGGTCGAATTTAAAATTCAATACGATCAAGATTTGGTTTAGGCCATGGGCTACATATCCTAAATTAAAACTTATTGATGAGCCTGATGTTGAAGAACTAGAGGTGACTGTAACTCCTATAAATCCGGCATTTATATTGAAGAACCGGTTGTTGACTTGGACAGAGATGATAATATTTTGAATACACCAGTTGTAGAAACATCTCAACAGGTTCAAGTTCAATACGTTTCACCTAAGGCAGCAGAAAAAGTTCCTGATTTTAGCTTACCTTCAATTGATGCTAGTTGTTTTGGAGATTTTCCTACTTTTAGAGATCATGATTCATTGAAGTCTATCGTTACAGAACAAGGAATTAGAATTGATAGTCTGGTGATTGAGAACCAGAGGCTGAGGAAAGAAAATGCTGAACAGAAGAAAATAATTGAAGATGGTGAATAGAGGAGAAAGCAACAATCTGATTTGTTACATTCACATATGAGATACTTTGCAGTGTTGGAAGACAAATAGGGAATCAATCTTGTTGAAGAAACTGGGAAGTCAGAAGTTAAAGTGTTAACTAAATTTTATGGTGGCGAAGCAATTACTGAAGTGGTCGAATTTAAAATTCAATATGATCAAGATTTGGTTTAGGCCATGGGCTACATCTCCTAAATTAAAACTTATTGATGAGCCTGATGTTGAAGAACTAGAGGTGACTGTAACTCCTATAAATCCGGCATTTATAGTTGAAGAACCGGTTGTTGACTTGGACAGAGATGATAATATTTTGAATACACCAATTGTAGAAACATCTCAACAGGTTCAAGTTCCATACGTTTCACCTAAGGCAGCAGAAAAAGTTCCTGATTTTAGCTTACCTTCAATTGATGCTAGTTGTTTTGGAGATTTTCCTACTTTTAGAGATCATGATTCATTGAAGGCTATCGTTACTGAACAAGGAATTAGAATTGATAGTCTGGTGATTGAGAACCAGAGGCTTAGGAAAGAAAATGCTGAACAGAAGAAAATAATTGAAGATGGTGAATAGAGGAGAAAGCAACAATCTGATTTGTTACATTTACATATGAGATACTTTGCAGTGTTGGAAGACAAATTAGGAATCAATCTTGTTGAAGAAACTGGGAAGTCAGAAGTTAAAATGTTAACTAAATTTTATAGTGGCGAAGCAATTACTGAAGAGGTCGAATTTAAAATTCAATATGATCAAGATCGGGTTTAGGCCATGGGCTACATCTCCTAAATTAAAACTTATTGATGAGCCTGATGTTGAAGAACTAGAGGTTACTGTAACTCCTATAAATCCGGCATTTATAGTTGAAGAACCGGTTGTTGACTTGGACAGAGATGATAATATTTTGAATACACCAGTTGTAGGAACATCTCAACAGTTTCAAGTTCCATACGTTTCTCATAAGGCAGCAGAAAAAGTTCCTGATTTTAGCTTACCTTCAATTGATGCTAGTTGTTTTGGAGATTTTCCTACTTTTAGAGATCATGATTCATTGAAGGCTATTGTTACTGAATAAGGAATTAGAATTGATAGTCTGGTGATTGAGAACCAGAGGCTTAGGAAAGAAAATGCTGAACAGAAGAAAATAATTGAAGATGGTGAATAGAGGAGAAAGCAACAATCTGATTTGTTACATTTACATATGAGATACTTTGCAGTGTTGGAAGACAAATTGGGAATCAATCTTGTTGAAGAAACTGGGAAGTCAGAAGTTAAAGTGTTAACTAAATTTTATGGTGGCGAAGCAATTACTGAAGAGGTCGAATTTAAAATTCAATATGATCAAGATCGGGTTAAGGCCATGGGCTACATCTCCTAAATTAAAACTTATTGATGAGCCTGATGTTGAAGAACTAGAGGTGACTGTAACTCCTATAAATCCGGCATTTATAGTTGAAGAACCGGTTGTTGACTTGGACAGAGATGATAATATATTGAATACACCAGTTGTAGAAACATCTCAACAGGTTCAAGTTCCATACGTTTCACCTAAGGCAGCAGAAAAAGTTCCTGATTTTAGCTTACCTTCAATTGATGCTAGTTGTTTTGGAGATTTTCCTACTTTTAGAGATTATGATTCGTTGAAGGCTATCGTTACTGAACAAGGAATTAGAATTGTTAGTCTGGTGATAGATAACCAGAGGCTGAGGAAAGAAAATGCAGAACAGAAGAAAATAATTGAAGATGGTGAATAGAGGAGAAAGCAACAATCTGATTTGTTACATTTACATATGAGATACTTTGCAGTGTTGGAAGACAAATTGGGAATCAATCTTGTTGAAGAAACTGGGAAGTCAGAAGTTAAAGTGTTAACTAAATTTTATGGTGGCGAAGCAATTTCTGAAGAGGTCGAATTTAAAATTCAATATGATCAAGATTTGGTTTAGGCCATGGGCTACATATTCTAAATTAAAACTTATTGATGAGCCTGATGTTGAAGAACTAGAGGTGACTGTAACTCCTATAAATCCGGCATTTATATTGAAGAACCGGTTGTTGACTTGGACAGAGATGATAATATTTTGAATACACCAGTTGTAGAAACATCTCAACAGGTTCAAGTTCCATACGTTTCACCTAAGGCAGCAGAAAAAGTTCCTGATTTTAGCTTACCTTCAATTGATGCTAGTTGTTTTGGAGATTTTCCTACTTTTAGAGATCATGATTCATTGAAGTCTATAGTTACTGAACAAGGAATTAGAATTGATAGTCTGGTGATTGAGAACCAGAGGCTGAGGAAAGAAAATGCTGAACAGAAGAAAATAATTGAAGATGGTGAATAGAGGAGAAAGCAACAATCTGATTTGTTACATTCACATATGAGATACTTTGCAGTGTTGGAAGACAAATAGGGAATCAATCTTGTTGAAGAAACTGGGAAGTCAGAAGTTAAAGTGTTAACTAAATTTTATGGTGGCGGAGCAATTACTGAAGAGGTCGAATTTAAAATTCAATATGATCAAGATCGGGTTAAGGCCATGGGCTACATCTCCTAAATTAAAACTTATTCATGAGCCTGATGTTGAAGAACTAGAGGTGACTGTAACTCCTATAAATCCGGCATTTATAGTTGAAGAACCGGTTGTTGACTTGGACAGAGATGATAATATTTTGAATACACCAGTTGTAGAAAAATCTCAACAGGTTCAAGTTCCATACGTTTCCCCTAAGGCAGCAGAAAAAGTTCCTGATTTTAGCTTACCTTCAATTGATGCTAGTTGTTTTGGAGATTTTTCTACTTTTAGAGATTATGATTCGTTGAAGGCTATCGTTACTGAACAAGGAATTAGAATTGATAGTCTGGTGATTGATAACCAGAGGCTGAGGAAAGAAAATGCAGAACAGAAGAAAATAATTGAAGATGGTGAATAGAGGAGAAAGCAACAATCTGATTTGTTACATTTACATATGAGATACTTTGCAGTGTTGGAAGACAAATTGGGAATCAATCTTGTTGAAGAAACTGGGAAGTCAGAAGTTAAAGTGTTAACTAAATTTTATGGTGGCGAAGCAATTACTGAAGAGGTCGAATTTAAAATTCAATATGATCAAGATTTGGTTTAGGCCATGGGCTACATATCCTAAATTAAAACTTATTGATGAGCCTGATGTTGAAGAACTAGAGGTGACTGTAACTCCTATAAATCCGGCATTTATATTGAAGAACCGGTTGTTGACTTGGACAGAGATGATAATATTTTGAATACACCAGTTGTAGAAACATCTCAACAGGTTCAAGTTCCATACGTTTCACCTAAGGCAGCAGAAAAAGTTCCTGATTTTAGCTTACCTTCAATTGATGCTAGTTGTTTTGGAGATTTTCCTACTTTTAGAGATCATGATTCATTGAAGTCTATCGTTACTGAACAAGGAATTAGAATTGATAGTCTGGTGATTGAGAACCAGAGGCTGAGGAAAGAAAATGCTGAACAGAAGAAAATAATTGAAGATGGTGAATAGAGGAGAAAGCAACAATCTGATTTGTTACATTCACATATGAGATACTTTGCAGTGTTGGAAGACAAATAGGGAATCAATCTTGTTGAAGAAACTCGGAAGTCAGAAGTTAAAGTGTTAACTAAATTTTATGGTGGCGGAGCAATTACTGAAGAGGTCGAATTTAAAATTCAATATGATCAAGATTTGGTTTAGGCCATGGGCTACATCTCCTAAATTAAAACTTATTGATGAGCCTGATGTTGAAGAACTAGAGGTGACTGTAACTCCTATAAATCCGGCATTTATAGTTGAAGAACCGGTTGTTGACTTGGACAGAGATGATAATATTTTGAATACACCAGTTGTAGAAACATCTCAACAGGTTCAAGTTCCATACGTTTCACCTAAGGCAGCAGAAAAAGTTCCTGATTTTAGCTTACCTTCAATTGATGCTAGTTGTTTTGGAGATTTTCCTACTTTTAGAGATTATGATTCGTTGAAGGCTATCGTTACTGAACAAGGAATTAGAATTGATAGTCTGGTGATTGATAACCAGAGGCTGAGGAAAGAAAATGCAGAACAGAAGAAAATAATTGAAGATGGTGAATAGAGGAGAAAGCAACAATCTGATTTGTTACATTTACATATGAGATACTTTGCAGTGTTGGAAGACAAATTGGGAATCAATCTTGTTGAAGAAACTGGGAAGTCAGAAGTTAAAGTGTTAACTAAATTTTATGGTGGCGAAGCAATTACTGAAGAGGTCGAATTTAAAATTCAATATGATCAAGATCGGGTTTAGGCCATGGGCTACATCCCTAAATTAAAACTTATTGATTAGCCTGATGTTGAAGAACTAGAGGTTACTGTAACTCCTATAAATCCGGCATTTATAGTTGAAGAACCGGGTGTTGACTTGGACAGAGATGATAATATTTTGAATACACCAGTTGTAGGAACATCTCAACAGTTTCAAGTTCCATACGTTTCTCCTAAGGCAGCAGAAAAAGTTCCTGATTTTAGCTTACCTTCAATTGATGCTAGTTGTTTTGGAGATTTTCCTACTTTTAGAGATCATGATTCATTGAAGGCTATTGTTACTGAATAAGGAATTAGAATTGATAGTCTGGTGATTGAGAACCAGAGGCTTAAGAAAGAAAATGCTGAACAGAAGAAAATAATTGAAGATGGTGAATAGAGGAGAAAGCAACAATCTGATTTGTTACATTTACATATGAGATACTTTGCAGTGTTGGAAGACAAATTGGGAATCAATCTTGTTGAAGAAACTGGGAAGTCAGAAGTAAAAGTATTAACTAAATTTTATGGTGGCGAAGCAATTACTGAAGAGGTCGAATTTAAAATTCAATATGATCAAGATCGGGTTAAGGCCATGGGCTACATCTCCTAAATTAAAACTTATTCATGAGCCTGATGTTGAAGAACTAGAGGTGACTGTAACTCCTATAAATCCGGCATTTATAGTTGAAGAACCGGTTGTTGACTTGGACAGAGATGATAATATTTTGAATACACCAGTTGTAGAAACATCTCAACAGGTTCAAGTTCCATACGTTTCACCTAAGGCAGCAGAAAAAGTTCCTGATTTTAGCTTACCTTCAATTGATGCTAGTTGTTTTGGAGATTTTTCTACTTTTAGAGATTATGATTCGTTGAAGGCTATCGTTACTGAACAAGGAATTAGAATTGATAGTCTGGTGATTTATAACCAGAGGCTGAGGAAAGAAAATGCAGAACAGAAAAAAATAATTGAAGATGGTGAATAGAGGAGAAAGCAACAATCTGATTTGTTACATTTACATATGAGATACTTTGCAGTGTTGGAAGACAAATTGGGAATCAATCTTGTTGAAGAAACTGGGAAGTCAGAAGTTAAAGTGTTAACTAAATTTTATGGTGGCGAAGCAATTACTGAAGAGGTCGAATTTAAAATTCAATATGATCAAGATTTGGTTTAGGCCATGGGCTACATCTCCTAAATTGAAACTTATTGATGAGCCTGATGTTGAAGAACTAGAGGTGACTGTAACTCCTTTAAATCCGGCATTTATATTGAAGAACCGGTTGTTGAATTGGACAGAGATGATAATATTTTGAATACACCAGTTGTAGAAACATCTCAACAGGTTCAAGTTCCATACGTTTCACCTAAGGCAGCAGAAAAAGTTCCTGATTTTAGCTTACCTTCAATTGATGCTGGTTGTTTTGGAGATTTTCCTACTTTTAGAGATCATGATTCATTGAAGTCTATCGTTACTGAACAAGGAATTAGAATTGATAGTCTGGTGATTGAGAACCAGAGGCTGAGGAAAGAAAATGCTGAACAGAAGAAAATAATTGAAGATGGTGAATAGAGGAGAAAGCAACAATCTGATTTGTTACATTCACATATGAGATACTTTGCAGTGTTGGAAGACAAATAGGGAATCAATCTTGTTGAAGAAACTGGGAAGTCAGAAGTTAAAGTGTTAACTAAATTTTATGGTGGCGAAGCAATTACTGAAGAGGTCGAATTTAAAATTCAATATGATCAAGATTTGGTTTAGGCCATGGGCTACATCTCCTAAATTAAAACTTATTGATGAGCCTGATGTTGAAGAACTAGAGGTGACTGTAACTCCTATAAATCCGGCATTTATAGTTGAAGAACCGGTTGTTGACTTGGACAGAGATGATAATATTTTGAATACACCAATTGTAGAAACATCTCAACAGGTTCAAGTTCCATACGTTTCACCTAAGGCAGCAGAAAAAGTTCCTGATTTTAGCTTACCTTCAATTGATGCTAGTTGTTTTGGAGATTTTCCTACTTTTAGAGATCATGATTCATTGAAGGCTATCGTTACTGAACAAGGAATTAGAATTGATAGTCTGGTGATTGAGAACCAGAGGCTTAGGAAAGAAAATGCTGAACAGAAGAAAATAATTGAAGATGGTTAATAGAGGAGAAAGCAACAATCTGATTTGTTACATTTACATATGAGATACTTTGCAGTGTTGGAAGACAAATTGGGAATCAATCTTGTTGAAGAAACTGGGAAGTCAGAAGTTAAAGTGTTAACTAAATTTTATAGTGGCGAAGCAATTACTGAAGAAGTCGAATTTAAAATTCAATATGATCAAGATCGGGTTTAGGCCATGGGCTACATCTCCTAAATTAAAACTTATTCATGAGCCTGATGTTGAAGAACTAGAGGTTACTGTAACTCCTATAAATCCGGCATTTATAGTTGAAGAACCGGTTGTTGACTTGGGCAGAGATGATAATATTTTGAATACACCAGTTGTAGGAACATCTCAACAGTTTCAAGTTCAATACGTTTCACCTAAGGCAGCAGAAAAAGTTCCTGATTTTAGCTTACCTTCAATTGATGCTGGTTGTTTTGGAGATTTTCCTACTTTTAGAGATCATGATTCATTGAAGTCTATCGTTACTGAACAAGGAATTAGAATTGATAGTCTGGTGATTGAGAACCAGAGGCTGAGGAAAGAAAATGCTGAACAGAAGAAAATAATTGAAGATGGTGAATAGAGGAGAAAGCAACAATCTGATTTGTTACATTCACATATGAGATACTTTGCAGTGTTGGAAGACAAATAGGGAATCAATCTTGTTGAAGAAACTGGGAAGTCAGAAGTTAAAGTGTTAACTAAATTTTATGGTGGCGAAGCAATTACTGAAGAGGTCGAATTTAAAATTCAATATGATCAAGATTTGGTTTAGGCCATGGGCTACATCTCCTAAATTAAAACTTATTGATGAGCCTGATGTTGAAGAACTAGAGGTGACTGTAACTCCTATAAATCCGGCATTTATAGTTGAAGAACCGGTTGTTGACTTGGACAGAGATGATAATATTTTGAATACACCAATTGTAGAAACATCTCAACAGGTTCAAGTTCCATACGTTTCACCTAAGGCAGCAGAAAAAGTTCCTGATTTTAGCTTACCTTCAATTGATGCTAGTTGTTTTGGAGATTTTCCTACTTTTAGAGATCATGATTCATTGAAGGCTATCGTTACTGAACAAGGAATTAGAATTGATAGTCTGGTGATTGAGAACCAGAGGCTTAGGAAAGAAAATGCTGAACAGAAGAAAATAATTGAAGATGGTTAATAGAGGAGAAAGCAACAATCTGATTTGTTACATTTACATATGAGATACTTTGCAGTGTTGGAAGACAAATTGGGAATCAATCTTGTTGAAGAAACTGGGAAGTCAGAAGTTAAAGTGTTAACTAAATTTTATAGTGGCGAAGCAATTACTGAAGAAGTCGAATTTAAAATTCAATATGATCAAGATCGGGTTTAGGCCATGGGCTACATCTCCTAAATTAAAACTTATTCATGAGCCTGATGTTGAAGAACTAGAGGTTACTGTAACTCCTATAAATCCGGCATTTATAGTTGAAGAACCGGTTGTTGACTTGGGCAGAGATGATAATATTTTGAATACACCAGTTGTAGGAACATCTCAACAGTTTCAAGTTCCATACGTTTCTCCTAAGGCAGCAGAAAAAGTTCCTGATTTTAGCTTACCTTCAATTGATGCTAGTTGTTTTGGAGATTTTCCTACTTTTAGAGATCATGATTCATTGAAGGCTATTGTTACTGAATAAGGAATTAGAATTGATAGTCTGGTGATTGAGAACCAGAGGCTTAGGAAAGAAAATGCTGAACAGAAGAAAATAATTGAAGATGGTGAATAGAGGAGAAAGCAACAATCTGATTTGTTACATTTACATATGAGATACTTTGCAGTGTTGGAAGACAAATTGGGAATCAATCTTGTTGAAGAAACTGGGAAGTCAGAAGTTAAAGTGTTAACTAAATTTTATGGTGGCGAAGCAATTACTGAAGAGGTCGAATTTAAAATTCAATATGATCAAGATCGGGTTAAGGCCATGGGCTACATCTCCTAAATTAAAACTTATTGATGAGCCTGATGTTGAAGAACTAGAGGTGACTGTAACTCCTATAAATCCGGCATTTATAGTTGAAGAACCAGTTGTTGACTTGGACCGAGATGATAATATTTTGAATGCACCAGTTGTAGAAACATCTCAACAGTTTCAAGTATCACACGTTTCACATAAGGCAGCTGAAAAAGTTCCTGATTTTAGCTTACCTTCAATTGATGCTAGTTGTTTTGGAGATTTTCCAACTTTTAGAGATCATGATTCATTGAAGGCTATCGTTACTGAACAAGGAATTACAATTGATAGTCTGGTGATTGAGAACCAGAGGCTGAGGAAAGAAAATGATGAACAGAAGAAAATAATTGAAGATGGTGAATAGAGGAGAAAGCAACAATATGATTTGTTACGTTTACATATGAGATACTTTGCAGTGTTGGAAGACAAATTGGGAATCAATCTTGTTGAAGAAACTGGGAAGTCAGATGATAAAGTGTTCACTAAATTTTATGGTGGCGAAGCAATTACTGAAGAGATCGACTTCAAAATTCAATATGATCAAGATCGGGTTTAGGCCATGGGCTACATCACCTAAATTGAAACTTATTGATGAGCCTGATGTTGAAGAACTAGAGGTGACTGTAACTCCTATAAATCCGGCATTTATAATTGAAGAACCGGTTGTTGACTTGGACAGAGATGATAATATTTTGAATAAACCAGTTGTAGAAACATCTCTACAGTTTCAAGTTCCATACGTTTAACCTAAGGCAGCAGAAAAAGTTCCTGATTTTAGCTTACCTTCAATTGATGCTAGTTGTTTTGGAGATTTTCCTACTTTTTGAAATCATGATTCATTGAAGGCTTTTGTTACTGAATAAGGAATTAGAATTGATAGTCTGGTGATTGAGAACCAGAGGCTTAGGAAAGAAAATGCTGAACAGAAGAAAATAATTGTAGATGCTGAATAGAGGAGAAAGCAACAATCTGATTTGTTACATTTACATATCAGATACTTTGAAGTGTTGGAAGACAAATTGGGAATCAATCTTGTTGAAGAAACTGGGAAGTCAGAAGTTAAAGTGTTAACTAAATTTTATGGTGGCGAAGCAATTACTGAAAAGGTCGAATTTAAAATTCAATATGATCAAGATCGGGTTTAGGCCATGGGCTACATCTCCTAAATTAAAACTTATTGATGAGCCTGATGTTGAAGAACTAGAGGTGACTGTAACTCCTATAAATCCGGCATTTATAGTTGAAGAACCAGTTGTTGACTTGGACAGAGATGATAATATTTTGAATGCACCAGTTGTAGAAACATCTCAACAGTTTCAAGTATCACACGTTTCACATAAGGCAGCTGAAAAAGTTCCTGATTTTAGCTTACCTTCAATTGATGCTAGTTGTTTTGGAGATTTTCCAACTTTTAGAGATCATGATTCATTGAAGGCTATCGTTACTGAACAAGGAATTACAATTGATAGTCTGGTGATTGAGAACCAGAGGCTGAGGAAAGAAAATGATGAACAGAAGAAAATAATTGAAGATGGTGAATAGAGGAGAAAGCAACAATATGATTTGTTACGTTTACATATGAGATACTTTGCAGTGTCGGAAGACAAATTGGGAATCAATCTTGTTGAAGAAACTGGGAAGTCAGAAGATAAAGTGTTCACTAAATTTTATGGTGGCGAAGCAATTACTGAAGAGATCGACTTCAAAATTCAATATGATCAAGATCGGGTTTAGGCCATGGGCTACATCACCTAAATTGAAACTTATTGATGAGACTGATGTTGAAGAACTAGAGGTGACTGTAACTCCTATAAATCCGGAATTTATAGTTGAAGAACCGGTTGTTGACTTGGACAGAGATGATAATATTTTGAAGACACCAGTTGTAGAACCATCTCAACAGGTTCAAGTTCCATACGTTTCACCTAAGGCAGCAGAAAAAGTTCCTGATTTTAGCTTACCTTCAATTGATGCTAGTTGTTTTGGAGATTTTCCTACTTTTTGAAATCATGATTCATTGAAGGCTTTTGTTACTGAATAAGGAATTAGAATTGATAGTCTGGTGATTGAGAACCAGAGGCTGAGGAAAGAAAATGATGAACTGAAGAAAATAATTGAAGACGGTGAATAGAGGAGAAAGCAACAATATGATTTGTTACGTTTACATATGAGATACTTTGCAGTGTTGGAAGACAAATTGGGAATCAATCTTGTTGAAGAAACAGGGAAGTCAGAAGATAAACTGTTCACTAAATTTTATGGTGGCGAAGCAATTACTGAAGAGCTCGACTTCAAAATTCAATATGATCAAGATCGGGTTTAGGCCATGGGCTACATCACCTAAATTGAAACTTATTGATGAGCCTGATGTTGAAGAACTAGAGGTGACTGTAACTCCTATAAATCCGGCATTTATAGTTGAAGAACCGGTTGTTGACTTGGACAGAGATGATAATATTTTGAAGACACCAGTTGTAGAACCATCTCAACAGGTTCAAGTTCCATACGTTTCACCTAAGGCAGCAGAAAAAGTTCCTGATTTTAGCTTACCTTCAATTGATGCTAGTTGTTTTGGAGATTTTCCTACTCTTAGAGAAAATGATTCATTGAAGGCTATCGTTACTGAACAAGGAATTAGAATTGATAGTCTGGTGATTGAGAACCAGAGGCTGAGGAAAGAAAATGCTGAACAGAAGAAATTAATTGAAGATGGGGAATAGAGGAGAAAGCAACAATCGGATTTGTTACATTTACATATGAGATACTTTACATTGTTGGAAGACAAATTGTGAATCAATCTTATTGAAGAAACTGGGAAGTCAGAAGATAAAGTGTTCACTAAATTTTATGGTGACGAAGCAATTACAGAAGAGATCGACTTTAAAATTCAATATGATCAAGATCGGGTTTAGGCCATGGGCTACATCACCTAAATTGAAACTTAGTGATGAGCCTGATGTTGAAGAATTAGAGGTGACTGTAACACCTATAAATCCGGCATTTATAGTTGAAGAACCAGTTGTTGACTTGGACAGAGATGATAATATTTTAAAGACACTAGTTGTAAATCCATCTCAACAGGTTCAAGTTCCCCATGTTTCACCTAAGGTAGCTGAAAAAGCTCCTGATTTTAGCTTACCTTCACTTGATGCTAGTTGTTTCAGAGATTTTCCTACTTTTAGAGATCTTGATTCATTGAAGGCTATCGTTACTGAACAACGAATTAGAATTGATAATCTAGTGATTGAGAACGAGTGGCTGAGGAAAGAAAATGCTTAACAGAAGAAAATAGTTGAAGATGGTGAATCAAGGAGAAAACAACAAGCGGATTTGTTACATTTACTTATGAGATACTTTGCAGTGCCGGAAGACAAATTGGGAATCAATCTTGTTGAAGAAACTAAGAAGTCAGAAGATAAAGTGTTCACCAAATTTTATGTTGGCGAAGCAATTACTGAAGAGATCGACTTTAAAATTCAATATGATCAAGATCGGGTTTAGGCCATGTGCTACATCTCCTAAATTGAAACTTATTGATGAGCCTGATGTTGAAGAACTAGAGGTGACTGTAACTCCTATAAATCCGGCATTTATAGTTGCAGAACCGGTTGTTGACTTGGACAGAGATGATAATATTTTAAAGACACTAGTTGTGGAACAATCTCATCAGGTTCATGTTCTATACGTTTCACCTAAGGCAGCAGAAAAAGTTCTTGATTTGTAGCTTACCTTCAATTGATGCTAGTTGTTTTGGAGATTTTCCTACGTTTAGATATCATGATTCATTGAAGGCTATCGTTACTGAACAAGGAATTAGAATTGATAGTCTGGTGATTGAGAACCAGAGGCTGAGGAAAGAAAATGCTGAACGGAAGAAATTAATTGAAGATGGGGAATAGAGGAGAAAGCAACTATCAGATTTGTTACATTTACATATGAGATACTATACATTGTTGGAAGACAAATTGTGAATCAATCTTGTTGAAGAAACTGGGAAGTCAGAAGTTAAAGTGTTAACTAAATTTTCTGGTGGCGAAGCAATTACTGAAGAGGTCGACTTTAAAATTCAATATGATCAAGATCGGGTTTAGGCCATGGGCTACATCTCCTAAATTGAAACTTATTGATGAGCCCGATGTTGAAGAACTAGAGGTGACTGTAACTCCTATAAATCCGGCATTTTTAGTTGAAGAACCGGTTGTTGACTTGGACAGAGATGATAATATTTTAAAGATACCAGTTGTAGAACCATCTCAACAGTTTCAAGTTCCACACGTTTCACCTAAGGCAGCTGAAAAAGTTCCGGATTTTAGCTTACCTTCAATTGATGCTAGTTGTTTTGGAGATTTTGCTACTTTTAGAGATCATGATTCGTTGAAGGCTATCGTTACTGAACAAGGAATTAGAATTGATAGTCTGGTGATTGAGAACAAAGAAAATGCTGTACAGAAGAAAATAATTGAAGATGGTGAATAGAGGAGAAAGCAACAATCTGATTTGTTACATTTACATATGAGATACTTTGCAGTGCTGGAAAACAAATTGGGAATCAATCTTGTTGAAGAAACTGGGAAGTCAGATGTTAAAGTGTTAACTAAATTTTATGGTGGCGAAGCAATTACTGAAGAGGTAGACTTTAAAATTCAATATGATCAAGATCGGGTTTAGGCCACGGGCTACATCTCCTAAATTGAAACTTATTGATGAGCCTGATTTTGAAGAACTAGAGGTGACTGTACCTCCTATAAATCCGGCATTTATAGTTGCAGAACCGGTTGTTGACTTGGACAGAGATGATAATATTTTAAAGACACTAGTTGTAGAACAATCTCATCAGGTTCATGTTCTATACGTTTCACCTAAGGCAGCAGAAAAAGTTCCTGATTTTAGCTTACCTTCAATTGATGCTAGTTGTTTTGTAGATTTTCCTACGTTTAGATATCATGATTCATTGAAGGCTATCGTTACTGAAAAAGGAATTAGAATTGATAGTCTGGTGATTGAGAACCAGAGGCTTAGGAAAGAAAATGCTGAACAGAAGAAAATAATTGAAGATGGTGAATAGAGGAGAAAGCAACAATCTGATTTGTTACATTTACATATGAGATACTTTGCAATGTTGGAAGACAAATTAGGAATGAATCTTGTTTAAGAAAATGGGAATGAATTGGGAATCAGATACTTCCAACATTGTCATTCCCAATGGGAATGAATCAGATACATTTACATATGAGATACATCCAACATTGTCGTTCCCAAAGTTGGAAGACAAATTGGGAATGAATCTTGTTTAAGAAAATGGGAATCAGAAGATAAAGTGTTCACTAAATTTTATGGTGGCGAAGCAATTACTGAAGAGATCGACTTCAAAATTCGATATGATCAAGATTTGGTTTAGGCCATGGGCTACATCTCCTAACTTGAAACTTATTGAGGAGCCTGATGTTGAAGAACTAGAGGTGACTGTAACTCCTATAAATCCGGCATTTATAGTTGAAGAACCGGTTGTTGACTTGGACAGAGATGATAATATTTTAAATGCACCAGTTGTAGAACCATCTCAACATGTTCAAGTTCCACACGTTTCACCTAAGGCAGCTGAAAAAGTTCCTGATTTTAGCTTACCTTCAATTGATGCTTGTTGTTTTGGAGATTTTCCTACTTTTAGAGATCATGATTCGTTGAAGGCTATCGTTACTGAACAAGGAATTAGAATTGATAGTCTGGTGATTGAGAACCAGAGGCTGAGGAAAGAAAATGCAGAACAGAAGAAAATAATTTAAGATGGTGAATAGAGGAGAAAGCAACAATCTGATTTGTTACATTTACATATGAGATACTTTGCAGTGTTGGAAGACAAATTGGGAATCAATCTTGTTGAAGAAACTGGGAAGTCAGAAGTTAAAGTGTTAACTAAATTTTATGGTGGCGAAGCAATTACTAAAGAGGTCGACTTTAAAATTCAATACGATCAAGATCGGGTTTAGGCCATGGGCTACATCTCCTAAATTAAAACTTATTGATGCGCCTGATGTTGAAGAACTAGAGGTGACTGTAACTCCTATAAATCCGGCATTTATAGTTGTAGAACCGGTTGTTGACTTGGACAGAGATGATTATATTTTTAAGACACCAGTTGTAGAAACATCTCAACCGTTTCAAGTTCCATACGTTTCACCTAAGGCATTAGAAAAAGTTCCTAATTTTAGCTTACCTTCAATTGATGCTAGTTGTTTTGGAGATTTTCCTACTTTTAGAGATCATGATTCATTGAAGGCTATCGTTACTGAATAAGGAATTAGAATTGATAGTCTGGTGATTGAGAACCAGAGGCTTAGGAAAGAAAATGCTGAACAGAAGAAAATAATTGAAGATGGTGAATAGAGGAGAAAGCAACAATCTGATTTGTTACATTTACATATGAGATACTTTGCAGTGTTGGAAGACAAATTGGGAATCAATCTTGTTGAAGAAAGTTGGAAGTTAGAAGATAAAGTGTTCACTAAATTTTATGGTGGGGAAGCAATTACTGAAGAGATCGACTTCAAAATTCAATATGATCAAGATCGGGTTTAGGCCATGGGCTACCACTCCTAAATTGAAACTTATTGATGAGACTGATGTTGAAGAACTAGAGGTGACTGTAACTCCTATAAATCTGACATTTATAGTTGAAGAACCGGTTGTTGACTTCGACGGAGATGATAATATTTTAAAGACACCAGTTGTAGAACCATCTCAATAGGTTCAAGTTCCACACATTTCACCTAAGGCAGCAGAAAAAGTTCCTGATTTTAGCTTACCTTCAATTGATGCTAGTTGTTTTGGAGATTTTCCTACTTTTAGAGATCATGATTCATTGAAGGCTATCGTTACTGAACAAGGAATTAGAATTGATAGTCTGGTGATTGAGAACCAGAGGCTGAGGAAAGAAAATGATGAACAGAAGAAAATAATTGAAGATGGTGAATAGAGGAGAAAGCAACAATATGATTTGTTACGTTTACATATGAGATACTTTGCAGTGTTGGAAGACAAATTGGGAATCAATCATGTTGAAGAAACTGGGAAGTCAGAAGATAAAGTGTTCACTAAATTTTATGGTGGCGAAGCAATTACTGAAGAGATCGACTTCAAAATTCAATATGATCAAGATCGGGTTCAGGCCATGGGCTACATCACCTAAATTGAAACTTATTGATGAGCCTGATGTTGAAGAACTAGAGGTGACTGTAACTCCTATAAATCCGGCATTTATAGTTGAACAACCGGTTGTTGACTTGGACAGAGATGATAATATTTTGAAGACACCAGTTGTAGAACCATCTCAACAGGTTCAACTTCCATCCGTTTCGCCTAAGGCAGCAGAAAAAGTTCCTGATTTTAGCTTACCTTCAATTGATGCTAGTTGTTTTGGAGATTTTCCTACTCTTAGAGATCATGATTCATTGAAGGCTATCGTTATTGAACAAGGAATTAGAATTGATAGTCTGGTGATTGAGAACCAGAGGCTGAGGAAAGAAAATGTTGAACAGAAGAAATTAATTGAAGATGGGGAATAGAGGAGAATTAACAATCGGATTTGTTACATTTACATATGAGATACTTTGCAGTGTTGGAAGGCAAATTGTGAATCAATCTTATTGAAGAAACTGGGAAGTCAGAAGATAAAGTGTTCACTAAATTTTATGGTGGCGAAACAATTACTGAAGAGATCGACTTCAAAATTCAATATGATCAAGATCGGGATTAGGCCATGGGCTACATCACCTAAATTGAAACTTAGTGATGAGCCTGATGTTGAAGAACAAGAGGTGACTGTAACTCCTATAAATCCGGCATTTATAGTTGAAGAAGCAGTTGTTGACTTGGACAGAGATGATAATATTTTAAAGACACCAGTTGTAGAACCATCTCAATAGGTTCAAGTTCCAGACGTTTCACCTAAGGCAACAGAAAAAGTTCCTGATTTTAGCTTACCTTCACTTGATGCTAGTTGTTTTGGAGATTTTCCTACTTTTAGAGATCATGATTCATTGAAGGCTATCGTTACTTACCAAGGAGTTAGAATTGATAGTCTGGTGATTGAGAACGAGAAGCTGAGGAAAGAAAATGCTGTACAGAAGAAAATAATTGAAGATGGTGAATTGAGGAGAAAGCGACAATCTGATTTGTTACATTTACTTATGAGATACTTTGCAGTGTTGGAAGACCAATTTGGAATCAATCTTGTTGAAGAAACTGGGAAATTAGAAGATAAAGGGTTCACTAAATTTTATGGTGGCGAAGCACTTACTGATGAAATCGACATTAAAATTCAATATGATTAAGATCGGGTTTAGGCCATGGGCTACATCTCCTAAATTGAAACTTATTGATGAGCCTGATGTTGAAGAACTAGAGGTGACTGTAACTCTTATAAATCCGGCTTTTATAGTAGAAGAACCGGTTGTTGACTTGGACAGAGATGGTAATATTTTAAAGACACCAGTTGTAGAACGATCTCCACAGGTTCAAGTTCCACACGTTTCACCTAAGGCCCTAAGGCAACTGAAAAAGTTCCTGATTTTAGATTACCTTCACTTCATGCTAGTTGTTTTGGAGATTTTCCTACTTTTAGAGATCATGATTCATTGAAGGCTATCGTTACTGAACAAGGAATTAGAGTTGATAGTCTGGTGATTGATAACCAGAGGCTGAGGAAAGAAAATGCTCAACAGAAGAAAATAATTGAAGATGGTGTATTGAGGAGAAAGCAACAAGCTGATTTGTTACATTTACATATGTGATACTTTGAAGTGTTGGAAGACAAATTGGGAATCAATCTTGTTAAAGAAACTGGGAAGTCAGAAGATAAAGTGTTCACTAAATTTTATAGTGGCGAAGCACTTACTGAAGAGATCGACTTTAAAATTCAATATGATCAAGATCGGGTTGAGGCCAATGACAAAGGGAAGGTTGATGAACCCACTGTGCACGTTAATATTCCAGAAGTTGGTGGATCATCATCGGGATTTGTGCATAGTGATGAACCAGAGCAAGTGGTTGAGCCGGTGACAGAGCAGATTGTTGTTTAACCAATTGTTAAACAAAGTGTTGAAACAGTGATTGAGCAGGTTGAACTAGTTGCAGCAGAGACTGTTATACCAACTGATCCAGAGTTTAAGGAGGAAGATGAAGAATTGTTATATTATGGAGATTCTCCTTCTCAGGATGATAATGATGATGATGATAATCAGGACGATCCAAGTGATGGTGGTGGGTTGGGTGTTTTGGTTGGTTATGGTAGAAGTGCAAGTGTTGAATTTGTTGTTGAACCATTGATCGAAAATGAACCTACTCAGGTACAACAACATACTGGTGGTAATGTTGAAGAGCTGGAAGTACTTGATGTTGATCCTATAGCTTACAAGCCTCCTGTGAGATTTTCCTCTACTAGAGAAGAATTAGAGGAAGGAGAAATTAAGGTTACTAGAGCTGATCTTGCCAAGATGTTGAACATATCTAAAGAAAAATTTGTGTTTGATTTTGAAAAGGATTTGGGTTCAGTTGATGAAAATGCTCTGGTAAATGAACCTATTGAAGAGGAGGAGTTGGATAAGGAGCCAGTGACTTATGTAAATGCGGCCGATCATGTGTTTCTTGAATTTGATGAAGAATTAGATGATGAAATTGAAATCATAAGTCAAGAATTTGGTAGTCAAGGGAACCCTATACCCTCTGACAAAGGCAAATCAACTGAAGAAGCTGAGGTGAACAGTAGAAAACAAGATGATTGGTTTGAGAGGAAGAAGATTCAGCCAAAACGCATATACTTGAATCCAGTCAAGTACTACAAGAAAGAAAGGGAAGTAAAGTTAGGCAAAGTATGAGTATAGCTTATTTTAAGAAGATTCAAAAGATTGCTGTGAGAAGAACATATGGCGTACAGTATTTTGAAAGACTGTGAGAGTTGAAATCTCTACCGTGGATGGATGTTGTGGACATAGTTGAGAAAGAGTTATTATGTTGTCCGAAACGTGGGCCGGTGAAGGAGATTTAGTAGTTTATTAAGCGTCAAGCTAAATGCAGATTCAGAAGCTGGACTCCTCAAACACCATATCTCCATGTATCTAAAGTGAAGAAAGATCCTGAAATAGGTGATTTTGGGAAGACTTGGAGATATAATGTAACGATTCCGGCAAATCCAGGTATACCCTAGCCGGTATATACTATTTACGTGTCATTTAATATTGATTATATGAGTTATAGTACGTTTATACGAGTATATATGATTCATAGTACGAATCATACTCGATTATATAGTGAATCGTATTGGAATTACAATTAACCAATGAACGATTATTGAAACCCGAACGAATCGGGAATTACATTATAGACGAAGTATATAATGTTTAGTGATGTTTACGAAGTATTAATGCTTCGGGATAAGTGAATTATAGCACAGAAAAAGGATTTCGATTTATTAGTACGTCGGTACGATAAACGAAACCTTTAACATCAAACCAAGCAAGAGACGATCGATCAAGCCGAAAAAGATGCGTAATTATTAATAATATGATGTTTTAAGTCAATAAACGTCATGGGTTAAGTTTTTTAAAGTTTTTAAGTCGGTTTTATGTAAATTTTATTTTAACCCGAAAAACGACCATTTTGGGCTCGTTTTAAGCCGAATTACGCGTTTAAACGAGAAACGAACTGAACCAGATTATCCAAAACATTATCCGGATTACGGAAATCCGAATATGTGGCTTAGAATGGACTTGTGGGTCCCATCCCACCCCATATGGTGGACCGATCGGCCCACCCTTTCATAATATCATTTCATTTTCTTTTTTTCAACATCAAACTCTCTCAAATCTCTTCATACAATTCAAGTGTTCATCCAAGTTCATCACTTTTAACCAAGAACACAAGGTATAAGCATGTTATAATGCATAATCTTTGGTGTCGATTTCTTTATTTTGAGTTGTTTTGCAAGAACAAGAGGTTCCAAGTGAAATATGGGTGAAAACCCGAGATGGAACCGATCCTTGCTAGATCAAGTGATGTATACAAGTTATACACGGGATCTTGGTCCAAGAAAACGAGTTAAAAGTGTCAATAACGAATTTTTACGGTTAAAATCTTTAAAAATGAATTTCCAAGTGAAAGACGGGTGAAAACCCGAGATGAAACCGACTCTTGCATGATCAAGAGATGTATACAAGTTATACAAGGGATCTTGGTCCAAGAAATGAGTAAAAAGAGTCGAAAACGGATTTTTACGGTTAAAAACCTTTGTTTTTATATCAAAACCGACACTATGAAAGAAATGGTTTGATTGTTGGTGTAACTTGCTTGGTATAGTGTTATTGTGCTTGTAAGTGTTGTATCTAGTGGCTAGCAAAGGCTAGAAACCAAGATATTTGCGATCTAACGCTAGAAAACACAAGGTAGTTCGGTTTTCGTGTGATTTAGTGATTTTGGACAGATTGTAGTGTGCTTCGAGTCGGGTCACGAAATTTCACAGAGATGATCTACACATGAAAATAAGAGATCTGTGAATTTTTGGTAATTTTTGGATAAAGGATGAATATTTGGTGAATTTAATGCTCGGTTTTGGCCAAAAATGGTGAAAAATAGCTAAACTTGATGAAAAATTCTGGAAAATTTAGGATAAGCTTTATATAACATATAAAAGTCACACACAAAATTTGAGCTCATTTGGAGAAGTCTAAGGGGGCTTTTCGGTAAAACGAGTTCTAGGGCTTTCTAGCTCGGTTTTTTGTGAAAATGGCTTGAAAAATGAGTTTTGGGTTCTGGAAAAATTCCAGGGAGTTATGAGGATGGCAGGGATCATCCCGGAAAAATTTGGGATTTTTCTAAAGTCTTTTGGTATTTTTGACATATTTAGTGTTTTAATGATGATTAAAAATAGATAAATAAATGTAAATATAAAAATTAAATCTGGAAAATTTTTGTAAAATTTCTTACTGTCAAAATAAGTGTTGTGTAAAATTTCAAGACCCGAGACTAAACGGGTAATTATTTGTGCTAAAAAGAACATAAAAACAAATTTTTAAAAGCTTAAAACGTGTAAACCGGCAAAACTCGCATAAGCGAGCTGACTGGTATATAAAAACCTAAAAATGGACCATTTTCATAATACTAAGTAAATTAAATAAAAGTAAATCATCCGAAAATAATTCGGATGATTTGGGTAATTTTACCCGATTTTACTGTTTCCGGCACCTAAATGACGGAAACGGGCCCCGCGGCCAAACGGGGTGTCCAAACCGAGCTCTAATTTCATCACTTTAACTAAAATAACAGTCAAACACCATTTTTGGGTCGGTTGTGAACAAACTCATTTTTGAAACTAAAAACGGATAACCGTGCTAGGCACGCAAATCAAGGAAAACATAAAAATGATAATTTTGACCGTCAGACTCTAAGTAATGTCACAATCTGAGCCCTTAGAAGTGTCACGGGGTTAACATTGTCCCCGGATCGAGTACAGTACTGGGTTAACAATGTCCCCAGATGTACCGATTGGCACGGATTTAATTTATGGGAATTATATAGTAACGACTTAGATATCATATTACAGATCCAGGCTTATAGCAGTTCATTGTAGCACGCCCCGACTCACAGAAAGGTGAGTTTTCACGAGCCCCTTTTACTGAACTGTTTTAAGTATTTTCCCGGGGCGGAAAGCATGTCTTTAATAAAGTATTTAAGTACATACCGATCGTATGGAAACACTTGTATATTCATATATATATGGTTTGATGCACAGAATATATAAATTGTTCATCGTGTGGGATTGTTCTGGGGTAACATAGTTCCCAGAGGTTATTATTGTTCTTGGGTAACTTAGTTCCCAGAGGTTATTATTGTTCT
The DNA here is from genome assembly GCF_021521415.1 of Bidens hawaiensis. Lineage (NCBI taxonomy): Eukaryota > Viridiplantae > Streptophyta > Magnoliopsida > Asterales > Asteraceae > Bidens > Bidens hawaiensis. The sequence continues at coordinate 151,903 of NW_027495033.1, forward strand.
GGGGTAACATAGTTCCCAGAGGTTATTATTGTTCTGGGGTAACTTAGTTCCCGGAGGTTATTATTGTTCAGGGGTAACTTAGTTCCCAGAGGTTATAAATGTTCTGGGGAAACATAGTTCCCAGCATAATTACATTGCTAATAAATGATTATTAAAATAATCTGCCAGTGTTTATTTAAATTAGTGAAACTCACCAACTATTCGTAGTTGACCCGTTTTCTTTACATGTTTTCTAGGTATGCCCAAGTTGGAATGATTGATATGTGCTTAATGATCTGTGCTACTTGTTGGAAGCTTGCTGATCTATATTTTGTGATGAATATATTAAGGTCTTATCGGTAAAACATGTGTGTAACACCTAGACGGTAACGAAACTCGCAACAATGTAATATGTTATAAATTAATGTAGTGGTATTTTCTTTATAAGAAATGCTGTTGATATCAGATGTGTCTGTTGCATCCCGTGTACGTTTCCGCTGCGGTTACGGGGTGTTACAGAACTTGGTATCAGAGCCATTGGTTATAAAGAATTAGGATGTCTTTAAAAGATACCTAAAATATAACCAGTAGCTCAAGTATTATAGGATCTGAATATCAACTAAATATATATATTGTGACGAGATCGGGACGAACTTGGATGGACAAGTGGGTTATTATGGTCCGGAACATAATAACAGACTTGTCTACACGAGGGAATTCAGGGGAAGTCACGGGGGACTTTAATAGGTAAAATTGGCAACATATGTGCAAATATGTGATAATATTGTTATGTGGTCAAGTTGTATAAGTAAGTGCATATTAATTTGATTATGATTTACACTATGGAAAGAACTATATGTTTGTTAACTTGTGTGCAGGTAATATGTCAAGAACCCCCAGTGTGTCGTTCGAGGAGGACCCGGAGGAGGTCAGCTCCGGGGACTCCGGGAGCCCACTTGTAGCATCCAGCACCGAGCCTTCCGAGGCTAGCTTTAGGAGTGCCGACCAGTCCTCCTCAGCTAGGATGGCCAGATCCCCGACCCCACCCGCACCACAGGTCGCTCCTGCACCCCCTGGATTCGGACCCCGCCTCACGGCGCAGATCAGTATTCCACCGGTCCGACCTATCTCGCCCCCACCCAGACCTGCTACTCGCAGGGGCGAGTCCTCCAGCTCTCGTCCCGAGCCTGCGACTCTACCGGTGTGGGGTCTCCCGAGACAGGAACGGGATGCTGCGGCCTGGCTCCGAACGCTCACCGAACAGGTGAACGAGCACTCTGCCGCCTTGACGGTGGGAGTCCAAAGGAGAATGTACTTGGGTGATTGCATACTGGATCATCAGTATGCAATTGCCCAACTGAAGAGGGAGTGCTCATACTCCCAATGGATGCTTGACCGGATGGAGAGTCGGGTTCGGGTTATGATGGCGGTGTTAGTGGTGTTGGTGGCGATGTTGGTGGGATTGGTTTACCACCATGTTTAGTTGTTTTGGGTTGGGGATAGACAGGGACCATTTTTTTTTATACTCTGTGTAAGTAGTTAGTGGTGATGCTAACATGGAGTGAATCTTGTTTAGTTATAATACAACCACTGGCCCCTAGGGTGGGTCTCTTTTGGGGCATATCATTATAGATACTTTTGGGTATCATTCAAGCACTGACCCCTTTACGGGTTATGTCGAGATGATGCCGACATAGGGCCCTTGTATTAAAACTTAGTTATGTAATGTTGACTGGAAAGTATGTAAACTGATGTTTGTGTAATATGTATCAATGTTTACTAATGAATGAAATATGTATTGTGTTTTATGATTTGAGATGGTATTGATTATATGTATTTTCTTGATGTTGTGTAGAATGGCACCGAAACGATCAACGAAAATATCGGAAGTAGATGTGAGCCGTTTGATTGCTCAACAGTTGGAGGCGGCGATACCGGATATAGTATCGCGCATCGCCGCCAGTATTAACAACTCGACCAATCCAACCCCTCCGAGCAATCAAACGCCCATAAATAATGACGGGGAACAAAATGCTAATCCTCCAAGGAATGATAACACGATTCCGAGTAATGACGCACCGCCTAGGGTGGTCGTTACAGACAGTAATGGCCCTATACCTACGGTAGAGACGAACCGTACTGAACCGATTCGTGCATCCAGGGGATGTTCGATCAAGGACTTTATGTTGTGCAAGCCATTAGAGTTTAGCGGGTCTGAAGGACCGAATGGGTTAGTTAAATGGATAGAGAAAATAGAATCAGTGGTGAATATCAGCAACTGTTCCGAGGATTGTGTCGTTAAGTACGCCACCTGTACATTCACAGACCATGCCTTGACATGGTGGAACACCATAGTACAGACTCGAGGTCAGGCGGCGACAAACCACATGACCTGGACAGAGCTTAAGGCTCTTGTGTTGGAACATTTCTGCCCAAAGAATGAATTGCAGAAACTGGAAAATGAGTTGTGGAATCTGGAGATGAAGGGGGCGGACCACTTGGGTTATACCAACCGGTTTAATGAACTGTCACGATTAGTACCGTGGTTGGTCACCCCAGAGACGAAGAGGGTGGAACGTTATATTTGGGGACTTACTCCAGTAGTGAGGAGTATAGTTAACGCGGGGGGACACCAGACGTATGAAAGTGCAGTGACACAGGCTGGCATTGTCACGTATGATTTCTTACGGAGCGGATCACTAAAGGTGACAGGAGAATCCGCTGGGGGAAAACGGGGTACATATGACCATAGGATCCAGGAAAAGCAGCAAAGCAAACGAGCTAGGCCCGCTGCCCAGAGCTATGCCATGACTAGTTCGGGCGGAAGGCAAGAACCGCAGAAGGGAACGTTTCCTAAGTGCGGGAAATGTGGTTACCACCATGGTGGCGTGTGCAAAGAGGTGGTGTGCCACCGGTGTGGCAGGATTGGACACTACGCACCAAATTGTAAGACAAATCTGAACAACCTGAACCGACAACCGCAACCTATCCGTGCGCAACCATTTAGGACCCAACCGGCCCGACAGCAAAACCCGCAAGGAAACCAGATGGTGACCACTAGCCGTGCTTGCTACGAATGCGGCAGCACGGATCACTTCAAAAGGAACTGCCCGAAACTGAACCAGGGAGGAAACGGGAGACAACTCACGGGTCAGGCATCGTCGTCCAATCCGGCGCGAGGCCGAGCATTCGTGATGGGGGCGAACGAGGCACGCCAGGACCCCAGCGTAGTGACAGGTACCTTCCTCGTCTCTGATCATTACGCTTCTGTATTATTTGATACAGGCGCCGATAGAAGTTTTGTCTCCGTTAGATTCCTTTCGATAGCAAAAATTCCTATTGGTGAAACCATAGAACCTTACACCGTGGAAGTCGCTAACGGTAAAACCATGATAGTTAATCGGATAGTTCGGAATTGCCCTTTTATTCTGAACGAACAATTCTTTCTGATTGACTTGTTACCGGTAGAATTGGGTAGTTTTGACGTGATAGTGGGAATGGATTGGTTAGCACGTAACAGGGTAGAAATAAACTGTGAAAAGAAAATCGTCAAGATCCGGGTGTCGGATGACGAGGAGGTATTAGTGCATGGAGAAAAATCCGGCACCATGATACCATTTATATCCCACCTCAAGGTGTTAAAATATATACGTCAGGGATGTGTGGCGTATCTAGCGAGCCTGACGGCCGCTGATTCTGAGGAAAAACGGGTGGACGATATTCCCGTGGTACGCGAATTTCCACAAGTTTTCCCAGAGGAACTTCCTGGATTACCGCCAACCCGACAGGTCGAATTCAGAATCGATCTGTTACCTCAAGCTGGCCCTGTTGCTAAGGCGCCCTACCGACTTGCACCATCCGAGATGCAATAATTATCCAACCAGTTGCAGGAATTGTTGGATAAAGGATTTATACGTCCCAGTTATTCCCCGTGGGGTGCACCTGTTCTATTCGTGAAAAAGAAGGACGGGAGCCTTAGAATGTGCATTGATTACAGGGAATTGAACAAGTTGACAATCAAAAATAGGTATCCTCTCCCCCGAATCGATGATCTGTTCGACCAACTACAAGGTGCGAGCTACTTTTCAAAAATAGATCTTAGATCGGGATACCATCAGGTTAGAATCCAGGAGGAGGATATCCCAAAAACCGCATTCCGGACTCGCTACGGCCATTACGAGTTCTTAGTTATGCCTTTTGGGCTAACAAATGCGCCAGCAGTATTCATGGATCTCATGAATCGAGTCTGTAAACCCTATCTCGACAAATTCGTCATTGTATTTATTGACGATATTTTGATATACTCGAAGAGTAAAGAAGAGCACGAGCAACATTTAAAGTTAGTTTTAGAGCTCCTGGACCAGGAGAAGTTATATGCAAAATTCTCCAAGTGTAACTTCTGGTTACAAGAGGTGCAATTCCTCGGTCACGTTATAAACCACCAAGGAATACACGTTGATCCGAGTAAGGTTGAAGCAATTAAGAATTGGCAAGCGCCTAAATCTCCAAAGGAAATCCGCCAATTCTTAGGCTTAGCTGGATACTATCGTCGATTTATAGAGAACTTTTCCAGCATCGCCCAACCTTTAACCCTCCGACTCAAAAGGATCGGAAGTATGAATGGGGTGAAGAGCAGGAAACGGCGTTTCAAACGCTAAAACAAAGATTGTGCCAAGCGCCAATCTTAAGTCTCCCCGACGGAGACGATGGTTTTGTCGTGTATTATGACGCATCCCGGAGAGGGTTAGGATGCGTATTGATGCAAAATAGTAAGGTTATAGCCTATGCTTCTCGACAATTAAAAGTTCACGAGAAAAATTACACTACTCATGACTTAGAACTGGGAGCAGTTATCTTCGCACATAAAATCTGGAGGCACTATCTCTATGGTACAAAGTGCACCATCTTCACCGATCATAAAAGTTTGCAACACATATTCGATCAGAAAGAACTGAATATGAGACAACGAAGATGGGTCGAATTATTAAGCGACTATGACTGTGACATCCGTTATCACCCCGGCAAGGCTAACGTCGTAGCCGATGCCTTGAGTAGGAAGGATCGGGTAAAGCCATTGCGAGTGCGAGCGCTGGGGATGATAGTCCAGTCGAACCTTTCGGATTTGATTCGAATCGCTCAACGTGAGGCGTTGAAAGAGGAACAATTGGAAAAAGAGGGACTTTACGGTAACGAGAAGAATTTCGAACAACGCGTGGACGAAATTCTCTATTTCAAATATCGGATTTGGATCCCGACCCTCCATGACCTTCGTGAATTAATCATGGACGAAGCGCATAAATCGAAATATTCCATACATCCGGGATCGGATAAGATGTACCAGGATGTGAAGGAGTTCTACTGGTGGCCGGGTATGAAAAAGGAAATAGCCACATACGTCGGCAAGTGTACGACGTGTGCGAGGGTTAAGGCGGAGCACCAGAAACCTTCGGGAATGTTACAACAACCGGAAATTCCCGAATGGAAGTGGGAGCAGATCACGATGGACTTTGTGACACATCTCCCCAAGACGTCCCGAGGACATGATGCAATTTGGGTAATCGTGGATCGATTAACCAAATCGGCACATTTAATTCCGATTAGAAATAATTATAACACCGAGAGACTTGCACAAATTTATATAAATGAAATAGTGTCTCGTCATGGCATCCCCATCTCGATCATCTCCGATAGGGATAGCCATTTCACCTCCAAACTTTGGCAAGCTGTCCAAGAAGCATTGGGAACACGTATTGACCTAAGCACAGCTTACCACCCTCAGACTGATGGTCAGTCTGAGAGGACCATTCAAACTTTGGAGGATTTGCTTCGTGCCTGCGTACTGGACTTTAAGGGAAACTGGGATCAACATCTCCCACTCGTTGAATTTTCCTATAATAACAGTTACCATAGCAGTATAAAGGCAGCACCTTATGAAGCATTGTATGGACGGAAGTGCCGATCACCACTTTGCTGGTCTGAAGTGGGTGACTCGCAGGTCATTAGATCGGATCTGGTCCAGGAGACGACCAGCAAGATTCTTGAAATTAAGAACAACCTAAAAGCCGCGCGGGACCGGCAGAAGAGTTATGCCGATACCCGTCGAAAACCGTTGTCATTTGAGAAGGGGGAAAGGTATATTTGAAAGTATCACCCTGGAAAGGAGTGGTCAGATTTGGAAAGGCGGGGAAGTTGGCCCCTAGATACATTGGACCATTCAGCATCACTGCAAAAATCGGTCCGGTAGCTTACCGATTAGAACTGCCTGAGGAACTAAGTGCAGTTCATAACGTGTTTCATGTGTCAAATTTGAAAAGATGTCTGGCGGATGAGACATCGGTGTTACCCTTAGAGGGTGTTCAAATAAATGATAAGCTCAACTTTGTAGAGGAGCCCATTGAAATAGTGGACGGTAAGATCAAGCAACTTAGACACAATAAGATCTCGTTGGTCAAAGTTAGATGGAATTCGCAACGAGGCCCAGAATTTACTTGGGAACGAAAGGATGAATTTCGGAAGAAATACCCCCACCTATTTCCTCAAAAGGAAGTAGTTGACGTGTAAAATTTCGAGGACGAAATTTTTATAACGGGGGGAGAATGTAACGATTCCGGCAAATCCAGGTATACCCTAGCCGGTATATACTATTTACGTGTCATTTAATATTGATTATATGAGTTATAGTACGTTTATACGAGTATATATGATTCATAGTACGAATCATACTAGATTATATAGTGAATCGTATTGGAATTACAATTAACCAATGAACGATTATTGAAACCCGAACGAATCGGGAATTACATTATAGACGAAGTATATAATGTTTAGTGATGTTTACGAAGTATTAATGCTTCGGGATAAGTGAATTATAGCACAGAAAAAGGATTTCGATTTATTAGTACGTCGGTACGATAAACGAAACCTTTAACATCAAACCAAGCAAGAGACGATCGATCAAGCCGGAAAAGATGCGTAATTATTAATAATATGATGTTTTAAGTCAATAAACGTCATGGGTTAAGTTTTTTAAAGTTTTTAAGTCGGTTTTATGTAAATTTTATTTTAACCCGAAAAACGACCATTTTGGGCTCGTTTTAAGCCGAATTACGCGTTTAAACGAGAAACGAACTGAACCAGATTATCCAAAACATTATCCGGATTACGGAAATCCGAATATGTGGCTTAGATTGGACTTGTGGGTCCCATCTCACCCCATATGGTGGACCGATCGGCCCACCCTTTCATAATATCATTTCATTTTCTTTTTTTCAACATCGAACTCTCTCAAATCTCTTCATACAATTCAAGTGTTCATCCAAGTTCATCACTTTTAACCAAGAACACAAGGTATAAGCATGTTATAATGCATAATCTTTGGTGTTGATTTCTTTATTTTGAGTTGTTTTGCAAGAACAAGAGGTTCCAAGTGAAATATGGGTGAAAACCCGAGATGGAACCGATCCTTGCTAGATCAAGTGATGTATACAAGTTATACACGGGATCTTGGTCCAAGAAACGAGTTAAAACTGTCAATAACGAATTTTTACGGTTAAAATCTTTAAAAATGAATTTCCAAGTGAAAGACGGGTGAAAACCCGAGATGAAACCGACTCTTGCATGATCAAGAGATGTATACAAGTTATACAAGGGATCTTGGTCCAAGAAATGAGTAAAAAGAGTCGAAAACGGATTTTTACGGTTAAAAACCTTTGTTTTTATATCAAAACCGACACTATGAAAGAAATGGTTTGATTGTTGGTGTAACTTGCTTGGTATAGTGTTATTGTGCTTGTAAGTGTTGTATCTAGTGGCTAGCAAAGGCTAGAAACCAAGATATTTGCGATCTAACGCTAGAAAACACAAGATAGTTCGGTTTTCGTGTGATTTAGTGATTTTGGACAGATTGTAGTGTGCTTCGAGTCGGGTCACGAAATTTCACAGAGATGATCTACACATGAAAATAAGAGATCTGTGAATTTTTGGTAATTTTTGGATAAAGGATGAATATTTGGTGAATTTAATGCTCGGTTTTGGCCAAAAATGGTGAAAAATAGCTAAACTTGATGAAAAATTCTGGAAAATTTAGGATAAGCTTTTTATAACATATAAAAGTCACACACAAAATTTGAGCTCAGTTGGAGAAGTCTAAGGGGGCTTTTCGGTAAAACGAGTTCTAAGGCTTTCTAGCTCGGTTTTTTGTGAAAATGGCTTGAAAAATGAGTTTTGGGTTCTGGAAAAATTCCAGGGAGTTATGAGGATGGCAGGGATCATCACGGAAAAATTTGGGATTTTTCTAAAGTCTTTTGGTATTTTTGACATATTTAGTGTTTTAATGATGATTAAAAATAGATAAATAAATGTAAATATAAAAATTAAATCTGGAAAATTTTTGTAAAATTTCTTACTGTCAAAATAAGTGTTGTGTAAAATTTCAAGACCCGAGACTAAACGGGTAATTATTTGTGCTAAAAAGAACATAAAAACAAATTTTTAAAAGCTTAAAACGTGTAAACCGGCAAAACTCGCATAAGCGAGCTGACTGGTATATAAAAACCTAAAAATGGACCATTTTCATAATACTAAGTAAATTAAATAAAAGTAAATCATCCGAAAATAATTCGGATGATTTGGGTAATTTTACCCGATTTTACTGTTTCCGGCACCTAAATGACGGAAACGGGCTCTAATTTCATCACTTTAACTAAAATAACAGTCAAACACCATTTTTGGGGTCGGTTGTGAACAAACTCATTTTTGAAACTAAAAACGGATAACCGTGCTAGGCACGCAAATCAAGGAAAACATAAAAACGATAATTTTGACCGTCAGACTCTAAGTAATGTCACAATCTGAGCCCTTAGAAGTGTCACGGGGTTAACATTGTCCCCGGATCGAGTACAGTACTGGGTTAACAATGTCCCCAGATGTACCGATTGGCACGGATTTAATTTATGGGAATTATATAGTAACGACTTAGATATCATATTACAGATCCAGGCTTATAGCAGTTCATTGTAGCACGCCCCGACTCATAGAAAGGTGAGTTTTCACGAGCCCCTTTTACTGAACTATTTTAAGTATTTTCCCGGGGCGGAAAGCATGTCTTTAATAAAGTATTTAAGTACATACCGATCGTATGGAAACACTTGTATATTTATATATATATGGTTTGATGCACAGAATATATAAATTGTTCATCGTGTGGGATTGTTCTGGGGTAACATAGTTCCCAGAGGTTATTATTGTTCTGGGGTAACTTAGTTCCCAGAGGTTATTATTGTTCTGGGGTAACTTAGTTCCCAGAGGTTATTATTGTTCTGGGGTAACATAGTTCCCAGAGGTTATTATTGTTCTGTGGTAACTTAGTTCCCGGAGGTTATTATTGTTCAGGGGTAACTTAGTTCCCAGAGGTTATAAATGTTCTGGGGAAACATAGTTCCCCACATAATTACATTGCTAATAAATGATTATTAAAATAATCTGCCAGTGTTTATTTAAATTAGTGAAACTCACCAACTATTCGTAGTTGACCCGTTTTCTTTACATGTTTTCTAGGTATGCCCAAGTTGGAATGATTGATATGTGCTTAATGATCTGTGCTACTTGTTGGAAGCTTGCTGATCTATATTTTGTGATGAATATATTAAGGTCTTATCGGTAAAACATGTGTGTAACACCTAGACAGTAACGAAACTCGCAACAATGTAATATGTTATAAATTAATGTAGTGGTATTTTCTTTATAAGCAATGTTGTTGATATCAGATGTGTCTGTTGCATCCCTTGTACGTTTCCGCTGCGGTTACGGGGTGTTACATATAAGCAACCAGAAACTCTTAAAGTGATTCCTATGTACCCGATGGAGCAAGACTTCCATGTTTATTTTCGTTGGTGGTATTATGATGAAAATAGGGGAGAGGCTCAGATTGTGTTGAACATATATGTAGTGTGGGACATGATAGATGTGATGGATCCCATGTGGTCAGTTAACTGCTCGGAGAAGGATATAGAGATGCTACATAAGTGCAAGATACAAGGTTCACGTGATAAACACCATGCTCTGCTATGCAATACCAGAAAGTGATCAAGATTTGTTATAAGTATAAAATTCATTTTGGTAAAGTATAGAAGAGTAAGTGGTTTAATATGGGAGAAGAGGAAGCTCAAAAGGAGAAAGAGAGAGAGGAGGAGGAGATTAAAGAGAAGATTCGGATTGCGTCATTGAAGAAATTCCAATACAAGGGTGTTGGAATATCTATTCCTACTAATCAGAACCCCTCGAATAAACGTACATGGGAGGATATGAGGAGGGAGTATCGAGAAAGGGTTTTTGGAATGAAAGATTGAAGTGTGAAGATCGAAGACCTAGCAACAACCAAGGGGGAGTTTGTTAGAGCATAATGTCTATTGCTAGGGTCTTAGATGTATTAGATATGATTGTATATGGCTTAAAATGTAAAATGTGTGTTTGTGATTAACGCATAAGTCCCAAGTACCGCATAAGTTATGTGCCTCATAACTTATGCGCCGTATATCTTATACGGACTTGGTGCCTTACATGTTGTTTCCTATAAATAGAGGACTTATGCGTTATTCAAGTAGCTTTTAGTGAATGTTAGAGTGGGAGAGTAGAGAGAGAAAGTTGCCATAAAGTCATATCTTGTAATCTTTGAAGTTATCAATGAATATGATGCTTAAATTTTACTTGTTTTGTTCACTCTCATTGAATTCCGCACATTGAGACATGAGCTGTAACATCTAGAGATCCTAACTGTTGTCTACATCAGCACTTCATCATCTTACAAATGTTGAAATGGAAGTGTAGCTTAGGACGTTACTAGTCAATATGATCCTAACGTGGTCTTAATTACATATGAATAATATAATTAATTCCTACATTTTATAGCCTTTTGTGTTGGATTTTATTAAATATTACTCTCATGTTGTTTATATTTGAATTCTGAAGGTTTCAAGAGACTACAAGCTAAATAGTTTGAATATTAATTAATTGAGAGGATAGATAAATTATGTTACTAGTCGTTGAAAATAATCTAAATAAATTTTATTTATAATTGTTTGTTATTGAAATTAGAAAGAAAAAAACAAAACACACAATTCACATAATAATAGGAAATTCATCTCGTGAAGTTTGCAAATAATTAAATGAGAATTTAATGTTTTAACTTAGAGCTCACTTAATAAAAGAAGAAGTCTACTAATTTAATGTTTTATTCATTCCTTTTGTTTCTTTTTTCACGACAAAAGAGAAAAGTGAGACATGAAGATTAATAATTTAGTAAATTATGATTGCTAATGTTGACATAGACTCGTAGAGTCCAAAGCGAATCAAAGACAACTTATTTCTTCTGAAATTAACCTCGGCCAGGTCTAGAGGTATTTTATGTGCTGAGTTGTAATATAAAAAATTAGCAAAGCCCAAAGGTCATAAGGGTTTTGGGTAAATAAAAGTCGGCAAAGACAAATTATTAGAAAAAAACAGCGGACAACTACTAAAGAAGGTTTTTGATTATAACTTCAGAAGGAGAAGAGGGGCCGCCCCTCTTAAGGAGTCAGGCAACAATTATTTTGAGGTGTCATTTATTCCACATAGAGAAGGAGCAAGCACATGTTGGTTCCACAAAAAGTGTCTGGGATCAACATCTAATCAATGAAAAAAATATTATTTTCGGGTCTTAATTAATTATTTTAATTATGAACCCAGTTGTAGAACTTAATTATTTTAATTATGATTGTTAGCTACCTAGGTTTTTTGATGAATACTTTGTGATTTGCAAATATTATCTTGGTTTATGGTTACTAATGTTGGATTAATACATAAGTTAAGAATCTTTTTACAATTGATTTGATGTATTTGCGTAACTAGTTTTGATTTATTATTGATCTTTGTTCCACATGTATCTTGTTGAATGCCTTTCAGTTATAGATGCATGTTTAGGTTGCTTGCTGTGTGTTTGTGATTATCTTATGCTTATAGATGCATGGACTTGATTCATTATATCATGTAGCGAATGGATCAACGTATGATCAAGCTAATGAACACTCAATCGCTACAAGATGAAGTGAATAGACTTCGTCTCATTCGCTAAACATGTTGTTTTGGTGAATGACGGGCATTTTAGTCATTTTTCATTAAGATTCAAGTTTAACATTGTCAAACCCCGCCAAGGAGGAATCACGGGGCGAGACGTAAAATGGTTTAACGAGCATATGATTATTGCAAACACAAACATGCATTGGATACATAAATGTTTAAAGTTTACAACCAATTTATTTAATCTAAAAGACAACAGTTTCAAAGATTTCTCAAATACGACCCAATGACTTGGGTTATACTAGCTAAATCTCTCAGAAGAGTATCCATGACATGCTTGTTTTTTCTAAGTAGTTTACCCATGAAGCATCGCTTAAGTATCTGAGAAACATACATAAAAAGTCAACAAATCACAGTGTATGTTACGATAACCAAAACAAGTTAGGTGGATTCTCGTGGTCTAGCTAAAACAACGATTTGCAATGTATGAGTCTATAACCAAGCCTGATTTGTTCCTTTTGCCTCTTGATGTGGTGGTCCACATGAAATACTTAGACAATGTATGATCATTTGACTAGGTAACTCAACGGTTAGCGCGACCAATCCCATGACCAGGGGTTCAATCCCAATAGTACAATTCATATTTCCACAGTTTATTAGTATGTTCGGATTTCTTAAAAATATTATATATTAATGAAATTTTATAAAATTCTCCAGTTTATTAGTTTTTTGTGTTGTGAACAACTTTTGTTTAGAAAAGTTTCTCAATTGGATCCCCAAAGTATAAGAAAAATGCCCATCTATTAAAAGTGTACAAATCTGTGCAGGGTTGTAAAGAGGACTGTTTGGAGGTCCAAACGAAGGTGTTTATCAAAGTTCTTTATATCGATGGATTCGTCTTTCGACGAACCTTGTCATGGAATCAAGATTTAACACATTTGGATTAGTTATTAGTAAAATATGGATGAAACAAAATCAGGTCAGAAAGCTGTTAAGATTACGGTTACACTTATATGCACCTTAGCAATATTTTAACCGATTTCGTGTTAAGAAAAATTAGTTGCAGGTTTGTAACCATGTTTTAGTGCGGATTCGCAGATTGCAGAGGTATTTCCCTCAATGCAAACGGGATCCGTGATTACCTTAGGGCGGATTCACAAAATGCGGAGGTATTTCCATCCATGCAACGAGATCCATGTTAAAGTTAATGCGGATTCACTGAATGCAGAGGTACTTCCATCCATGCAAACGGGATCCATGATTAACTTAGGGCGGATTCACAGAATGCGGAGATATTTCCATCCATTCAACGGGATCCATGTTTAAGTTAATGCGGATTCACAGAATGCGGAGGTATTTCCATCCATGCAAATGGGATCCTTTGATTATGTTAGCATGTTTTTAGCTTATTTAGAGATTATGATAAAGAAATCTTATTAAAGATGTGAAAACCATGAACTTTAACGAAAGATTTTATCGGATACTTGCCAGAAAATGTCACTGGAAAAACTTCTTCCGAAAACTTGGCCGGAAACATCGTCGGAAAACATGGTCGGAAACTTCTTTAGAAACGTCGCCAGAAAACTTGGCCGGAATGTCACTGGATTTTTATCTTAGAGAGGGATGGTGAAAGAGAGTTGGTGTGTAGAGAGAAAATGGGTTGGTGAAGAATGAAACGGATGGATGAAATGGTGAAGGTTGATAGGTTTATATAGAAAAGGAATGTGGGATTTAGTTGGTGGAGAGTGGAGGTGGGTAATGGTTTTGCGTTAGTGGTTTGGTAAAAAGGAGGTTAGTGGGGCCCACCATTTTTATTATTAAGTATATGTATATTTTTTTTTCTTGAAAGAGCTAGTTAAATACCGGGTATTATCGCGTGTCGTTTTTATAAAATAATTTCTGTTTTGAGTCATTTTACGCGTATTCATTACGAAATAACATTACTTGCTAGTATTATATGATTTCAGGTAAATAATATTTGCATTAGGTGTTGGTCAACTAAATTTGGCTTAAAAGCCGGTGTAAACATACAGCGCATGCCAATTCCAGGTGGAATGATACAAGATATAACAGGAAATGTTTTTCACTCCATAAATCATATATTCCCTATAAAATATACATTTTATGAATTTCTTAATGTACGAGTTATTTTCTAATTTCTAGAAATTACTGGGCAGTTTCTGGTACGGTATGCATACCGAGTATTTTTACTGTATTATCATTGGTAGACATACCAAATGAAATTGTATGTAACTCGAAGGTGTCTAACGATAATTACTAGGTGATTAACCTAAATGACTTGTAACTAGGATTTATGTGGTAGATTATTGGCGAAGATTTACCAGTAATTTTGCCGGTTGTCACATTCTCCCCTAGTAAAACAAAATTTCGTCCCGAAATTTATCTCTTGTTACTCGATTCTAATTTAACCGGAAAAAGGTGTGGGTACATTCGCTTCATCTGGTCTTCTCGTTCCCACGTGAACTCGGGACCATGCTTAGAATTCCATTTCACTTTGACTAACTTTATACAGCTTCGTCTAGCTTCTACACTTTCAAGTCAGTAACTTCGATAGGTTCTTCAACAAAGTCAAGCTTATCTTCTACATGAACTTCATTAGGTGGTATTATCAATGTCTCATCCGCTAGACATTTCCTTAGGTTTGATACGTGAAACACGTTGTGCACATTATTATGTTCTGACGGTAGCTTGAGTCGATAAGCCACCGGGCCAATTCGATCCGTAATCTCGAATGGTCTGACATAATGGGGACTAAGTTTTCTATGCTTTCCAAACCTAAAGACTTCTTTCCAAGGTGATACTTTTAACAGGACTCGGTCTGAAACTTGAAATTCTAATGGCTTCCGATGGTTGTCGGCATAGCTCTTCTGTCTTTCATGTGCTACTTTCAATCGGTCGGGAATATTAAAAATCTTATATGTGGTCTCTTGTATAATTTGAGGACCAGTTAATTGTTTATCGCCAACTTCTGCCCAACAGAGTGGGGAGCGACACTTTCTACCATACAATGCCTCAAATGGGGCTGCTCTAATGCTACTGTGCTAACTGTTATTGTAAGAGAATTCAGCAAGGGGTAGGTGAGTATCCCAATTTCCACCAAAGTCGATCACACAAGCTCATAGCATGTCTTCTAGAGTATGGATAGTCCTTTCACTCTGACCATCTGTTTGAGGATGATATGTCTTACTCATATCAATGCGCGAGCCTAGTGCTTCTTTTAGTGATTGCCAAATATTTGATTACAAAACGACTATCTGAGATGATAGAGACGGGTACTCCATGTTTTGTCAATACTTCCGTGATATATAGTCATGCTAATCTCTCGGTCTTTTTGGCTTCTCTAATCGGCAGAAAATGTGCGGATTTTGTTAATCGATCGACAGTTACCCAAACGGCGTCGAACCCGCTAGAGGTCTTGGGTAGTTTTGTGATGAGATCCATGGAAATATGCTCCCATTTCCATTGTGGTATTTCTGGTTGTTGCAAAAGTCCCGACGGCTTCTGCTATTCCGCCTTAACTTTTGAACACCTTAAACATTTACCGACATACTTGGCAATGTCTCCCTTCATGTTGGGCCACCAATATAGCTCTTTAAGATCTTTATACATCTTATCAGACCCTGGTTGAATCGAGTATCTTGACATTTATAGGCTTCCTCTAGCACTAAATCGAGTAATTTATCGAAACTTGGTACCCAAATTCTATCCAAAATGTAGAAAGTTTCATCTGCCGTTGGCTCCAGTTGTTTAACCATGCCTCGTAAAGCTTCATTCTTCAAGTTCCTCTCCTTGAGTGCCTTATGTTGTGCATCACGGATTTGAGTAGTAAGACTTGTGTGAAAAATCATCCCTAAAGCACGTACGCGCAAGGTTTTAACTCGTTCTTTCCTACTTAAGGCATCTACCATGACATTTACCTTTCCAGGATGATACTTGATCTTGCAATCATAGTCGTTTAGTTGTTAAACCCAATGACATTTCCTCAAGTTCAACTCTTTCTGTTCAAAAGTATGTTGGAGGCTTTTGGGGTCAGTGAATATGGTGCATTTTGTGCTGCACAGGTAGTGTCTCCAAATCTTTAGTGCAAAAACTGCGGTGCCCAATTCTAAATCATGGGTAGTATTGTTCTTCTCATGCACCTTGAGTTGTCGGGATGCGTTAGCAATCACTCTCTCTCTCTCTGCATTAAGACACAGCCAAGTCCTTGGTGTGATGCATCGCAATATACAATGAATTCATTTGTTCCCTCAGGCAGGGATAATATTGGCGCACAACACAATTTTTGTTTTAATAGTCGAAAGGCTATTTCTTGTTTATCTCCCCAATAAAACTTTCTGTTCTTTTCGGTTAACATTGTCAAAGGTTGGGATATTTTGGAGAAATTTTTGATAAATCGACGGAAATAGCCAGCTAGACCTAGGAACTGACGCACCTCGGACGTAGTCTTCAGCACTTCCCTGTTCTTGATTGCCTCGATTTTGGATGGATCTACCTGTATGACTTTTTCATTGATGACATGTCCAGGGAAATGCACCTCTCGGATCCAAAACTCACACTTAGAAAACTTGGCATACAATTTCTCATTCCTAAGTAGTTCCAAAATCAATTTCAGATGTTGCTAGTTCTCCTCTCTGGTTCGTGAATATATTAATATATCATCGATAAAAAAAATCACGAATTTATCTAGATAGGGCTTGCATACCCTGTTCATGAGGTCCATGAACACTGCTGGCGCACTTGTTAACCCAAAGGGCATGACTAAAAACTCATAATGACCATAATGAGTCCTAAAGGCTGTCTTGTGGGCATCTTCCTCTTGGATCCTCATTTGGTGGTATCCTGATTGTAGGTCAATCTTTGAGTAAAAGCTCAAACCTTGTAATTGGTCGAACAGGTCATCTATCCTTGGGAGTGGATATCGATTCTTAACCGTGAGTTTGTTCAATTTTCGGTAACCGATGCACAGTCGAAAGGAACCATCTTTCTTTTTGACGAAAAAGACCGGAGCTCCCCATGGTGAGAAACTTGGTTGGATGAACCCTTTATCCAAAAGTTCCTGCAGCTGACGGGACAATTCCTGCATCTCTGATGGTGTTAAGCGATAAGGCAACCGTGCAACTGGTGCCGCCCCTGGCACCAAATCGATTCGGAACTTGACTTGCCTGGGTGGTGGTAATCCAGGTAGGTCCTCAGGAAATACTTCAGAATAGTCCCTGACAATTGGGATATCTTTAAGTGATTGTTCTTCGTGTTTCTTGTCGACAATATGAGCTAAGAATGCACAATAGCCTTTCCTTAGGTATCTTCGAGTCTTCATGCAACTTATAATCTTCAATCAACTTTCACTCTTCTCTCCTTGGATTAAAAGGATTTCTCCGCCCGGAAGTGTAATGCGAACTAACTTTTCAATGCAAACAATCTCCGCATGTTCTTCGATAAGCAATCTATGCCAACAACAATGTCAAAACTTCCGAATTTGATTGGAAAGAGGTCTATACTAAAGGGATGGTTTTCTAAGTACAAGGTACAACCACGAACGATCTCACTAGTTTCGATACATTTTCCGTCATCTAGTTCTATGGTATAAGGTTGGTCTAATTTACTAGCTTTAATACCGAGTAAAGATTTAAAATTATTCGACACAAAACTCACATCAGCACCTGTATCGAATAGTATAGAAGCATAGTGATCATTTACGAGGAACGTACCCGTGACAGTATTAGGGTCCTTGCGTGAGTCCCCGACACCTAACACAAATACTCTTCCTTGTGCTTGATTGTTGTTTTGGTTCCTAAGCTTAGGGCATGAATTTTTGAAGTGGTCAGTAGCACCGCATTCAAAGCATGCTGCTTTGGACTAAGCATTGCGGCAGTTTTGTGTTTGTTGTCTAATACGCTTGCAGTTATGACAACGAGCACTTTCACAAGTTCCCTCATGATGGAAGTTGCATTTATTGCACTTGGGGAGGGGCCCTTGGTACTTCTTGGGCTCAACAGTGTTGGCTACAAAGGCTTTTACCGCTTCTTGTTTCTTGAATGGGCATTTTCCTGATTTGTTTTCAGATATGCCTATCCACCTCCTCTTTTCTCCAAAATTTGTTACTTGGTCAAATAACCCATCACGAATGGCATCGTCTCTAAGCTTGTGAGCTAGGGTTATTGCACTCTTTGTGTCAACCGGATTGGACGAGGTTACCATGCCTCTAATTTGGGTTGCAAGACCCCACAAGTACCTTTCTACTCGTTTGTATTCTGGGGTGACCATGTGAGGCAATAGAGTTGCCAACTCATTGAAGCGGTCGGTATAACCAGCCACATCATCTCCGATCATCTTCAGCTCCCACATCTCGGACTCAATCTTCTGTAGCTCGTTCCGGGGGCAATACTCCTCGATCACCATATCTTTAAACTGTTCCGATGAGAGTTGAGATGTGACATCTCTTCCAAGGGTTTTGACTTGAGAATTCCACCAATTTAGCGCTTTATCAGCGAAGGTACAAGCGGCGTATCTAATCATGAAGTCAGGTGCGAAGTTACTGATATCAAGCACTGACTACATCTTTTCAATCCATCGCATTAAGCCAACGGCACCTTCGGTACCCTCAAAGCCGCGGGGGTTGCAAGACAGAAATACTTGTAAGTGCACCCCTTCTGAGTAGGGTCAGCTTCTCCGGTACGGTTACCATTGCCAACATTGTTTTGGTTGCCCCCTTGTTGGGCTAGTTCTGCAGCCACTCGTTGGTTTATGAGTTCTTCAATTTGTTCTGGGGTCAGTTGGTTATTCCCACTAGTGTCGGTACCAGTGTCTCTTCTAGGCGGCATGTTCTTTCTTTTGGTAAAAGAAATAAGACAATATTTTAGAATAATGTTAAAACATGGCACAGAACGTAGACAATCTCCCTCGACACTAGTTGGAATTGTCTCCTAGTGATATATTCCTAAGGTATGCACACTATATGCTTGCAAGGGTAAATGCTTATGAGTCATTTAAGTTATAGTCTAGGCGTGTAAAGACTCCTACTTTATTATAACCAATGGCTCTGATACCAATCTGTCACACCCCGCCAAGGCGGAATCACGGTGCGAGACGTAAAATGGTTCAATGAGCATATGATTATTACAAACACAAACATGCATTGGATATATAAAAGTTTAAAGTTTTCAACCAATTTATTTATCTAAAAGTCAACAGTTTCAAAGATTTCTCAAATACGACCCAATGACTTGGGTTATACTAGCTAAATCTCTCAAAAGAGTATCCATGACATGCTTGTTTTTCCTAAGTAGTTTACCCATGCAGCATCGCCTAAGTACCTGAGAAACATACTTAAAAAGTCAACATAATGTTGGTGAGCTCATAGGTTTATATATATGAAAAATGGAAAACCATTGATGATAACAAATCACAGTATATGTTACGATAACCAAAACAAGTTAGGTGGATTCTCGTGGTCTAGCTAAAACAACGAGTTGTAATATATGAATCTATAACCAAGCCTGACATGTTCCTTTTGCCTCTTCATGTGGCGGTTGACATGAAGACCAGGGGTTGTCAATCCCTATAGTACTATTCATATTTCGACAGCTAATGCATAGTTAACGGTTATAAATTAATGTTGAGGACTTAATGAGCTCTGATGTAACTCTCTCATATATTCACAAAATCCGGTTATGCCACTTGTTTTCGTGATATCATGATGCTAATGAAATGATGTTTGAGGTATGTTTCTCCCCCGAGTTTGTAAAACAGTAAAACAAGTAAAAGGGGCCCGTGAAAACTCACCTTTGAATAAGAGGTTAAATTCACAAGTTCGCTTATGTACACGAGTTGTAGTTGGTGCCCTAAAGAATTAAACATACTTAATTTAGGGTGGGGTTGTGCTACGAGAGTGTTAGGCCTTAAAGAGAAGACAATAGGTGAAAGTTATGATGCTAGAGATGTTGATAACCTTTATTTCTGATTTGGACAGATTCTGACGCGGATGTTCGGATTTTTTAAAAATATTAAATATTGATGAAATTTTATACAATTCTCCAGTTTATTAGTTTGTTGTGTTATGAACAACTTTTGTTTAGAAAAGTTTCTGATTTGGATCCCCAAAGTATAAGAAAAATGTCCATCTTTCAAAAGTGTACAAATTGGCGCACTGTTATATATAGGACTGTTTGGAGGTCCAAACGAAGGTGTTTATCAAAGTTCTATATATCGATGGATTCAAATTTCGACGTACTTTTTCACAGAATCAAGATTTAACACATTTGGATTAGTTATTAATAAATTATGGATGAAACAAAATCGGGTCAGAAAGCTGTTAAGATTACGGTTACACTTATATGCGCGTTAGCAATATTTTAACCGATTTCGTGTTAAGAAAAATTAGTTGCAGGTATGTAACCATGTTTTAGTGCGGATTCGCAGATTGCAGGGGTATTTCTATCCATTCAAACAGGATCCATGATTAACTTATGGCGGATTCACAGAATGCGGAGGTATTTCCATCCATGCAACGGGATCCATGTTTAAGTTAATGCAGATTCACAGAATGCGGAGGTATTTCCTCCATCCATGCAAACGGGATCCATGATTAACCTATGGCGGATTCACAGAATGCGGAGGTATTTTCATCCATGTAACGGGATCCATGTTAAAGTTAATACGGATTCACAGAATGCGGTGGTATTTCCATCCATGCAAACGAGATCCTTTGATTACGCTAGCATCCTTTTAGCTTATTTAGAGATTATGATGAAGAAATCTTATTAAAGATGCGAAAACAATGAACTTTAATGAAAGATTTTATCAGATACTTTCCGGGAAACGTCACCAGAAAATGTCGCCGGAAAAACTTTGTCGGAAAACTTGACCGGAAACTTCATCGGAAAACTTGGCTGCAAACTTCGTCGGAAACGTCGCCGGAAAACTTGGCCGGAATGTCACCGGATTTTTATCTTAGAGAGGGATGGTGAAAGAGAGTTGGTGTGTAGAGAGACAATGAGTTGGTGAAGAATGAAAGGGATGGATGAAATGGTGAAGGTTGATGGGTTTATATAGAAAAGGAATGTGGGATTTAATTCGTTGAGAGTGGAGGTGGGTAATGGTTTGAGTTATTGGTTTGGTAAAAAGGTGGGTAGCGGGGCCCACCATTTTTATTATTAATTATATATTTTTTTCTTGAAAGAGCTAGTTAAATGCCGGGTATTATCGCAAGTCGTTTTTATAAAATAATTTCAGTTTTGAGTCATTTTACGCATAAAATAATATTTGCATCAGGTGTTGGTCAACTGAATTTGGCTTAAAAGCCGGTGTAAACATACAGTGCATGCCAATTCCAGGTGGAATGATACAAGATATAACAGGAAATGTTTTTCACTCCATAAATCATATATTCCCTATAAAATATACATTTTATGAATTTCTTAATGTACGAGTTATTTTCTAATTTCTAGAAATTACTGGGCAGTTTCTGGTACGGTATGCATACCGAGTATTTTTACTGTATTATCATTGGTAGACATACGATATGAAATTGTACGTAACTCGAAGGTTTTTGTCTATCGATAATTACTAGGTGATTAATCTAAATGACTTGTAACTAGGATTTATGTGGTAGATTATTGGCGAAGATTTACCAGTAATTTTGCCGTTGTCACAAACATTCTCATTTTACAGTCATGGCAGACCAAGAATAGATTAACATGACTGAGGTTCAGCCCGAGGAACAAGAGGTTCAGATGACAAAGATTATACAAAAGCAACGAGTGCAAGAGCCTGATCATGAACACGAACAACAAGAGGTTGTTGCTGCAAGAAGTGTTGCGGGACCCAATCATAACCAAGTGGCATTTCTTGGACATAATTTTTCTGATCGTTTTACTTTTTCAAGAATTATCATCTTTTTTTGCTGATGAAGAATATATCAACCCATTTCAACTAATCTCTTGGCTTATTATAGTATCATTCGACAGTTTAGGAGATGGTTCGATATGTATCTACCCAGAATCATATTGCTGCTACTGTTCTAGGACATGAGATCATTAACTCCTCAAATTATTCAGGAAACATTGTTTTTCAGAGACAATGACAACAATTTTTATACTTTTGACAAGGAGTTGATTCATAGTTTATTCAGACGCTCGAAGTATGAAGGGAACTTGAACGAGTCATAATACAACAAGGCGAATTTTTGTGAACCGTACAAGTATCTTATTTATGTGCTGACTCATTGTCTTGGAGGTAGGCATGGTGGGTTTGATCAACGTACAATTATACTACAATCAGAAATGGTGGCACTGGTGTTGAACAAACCATACAATTATACTAATATTTTTCATCTAAGGGAGTAGTGCACGAACAAAAGGGATAAATTTTGGATGTATCCGTGGTTTCTTAAAATGATTATTAACAAGCTTGTGCCAAGTCTACAGAAAGATCCTTTAAACTTACAAGATGTAACTTTTATCAAGCCTATGAATTAAGTCACGATGAAATGAATCACAGTTTATAGGTGAAAGACCAAAAAGGCAAGTCTCCTCAGAAGCATTTAATTGGGTATTTGTTTGAACCAAAGACCCAGCCACTACGGAACGGTCATTGGATTCATGATGATTATGATTCCGAAAAAGAAGATGGTGGTGGTGCTGGTGGTAATAACGGTGATGATGGGAAAGATGATGGTGATAAATGATGAGGCTAGAAAGCATAAGGCTAAGGGTAAAGTTGTGGCTGTTGAGGATCCAAAGAAGAAGAACTAGAGAAGAAAAAATTTAGGGGTTATGATTCATAAAAACCCTTAACCTGTTGTGTCTGAACTTGTTGTCCCTCCTATTCCAAATATAACAAGAAGACAAAAACTCGTACAGACAACTGCTCAAACTACTCCTATTGTGACTCTGGTTTCAACCGCATCTGCTGATCCGAGTTTCTCTTATATTCCTTAAATGAGTCTCCAGCATGCAAATTCATACTCATATCCCTCCTTAAGTGTCTGTGGCTGCTACAAGACACACGGTGTCTATTGGAACCATTGGGATTACTACTCCTTTAAAACAGTGAAACTGAAGGTCATATCATGCCTATTCGTGCAAGCTTTCATAATAGACCAGTCAAGAGCAATTGATATACTTTCTGCATCTCCTGCATCTTCAAGTCCATCAAGTTAATGTTAATCGTTAATATCAAGATGAAGTGCGGGAAGATTGGGCAAAATGACTCGAGCTATGAAGGTCCAGCACCGAGAAAAAGCTAAATTGAGAGCTACGGTCGCTTCTTATGGGAAGAACAGATTAACATGAATGAGGGTTAGCCCGAGCAACAAGAGGTTCAGCAGACAAAGATTATACAAAAGCAACAAGTGCAAGAGCCTGCTCATGAACACGAACGACAACAAGAGGTTGCTGTTGCAACAAAGGTTGCGGGACCCGATCATAACCAAGTGGCATTTCTTGGACAGAATTTTTCTGATCGTGCTACTTTTTCATGAACTATCATTTTTTTATGCCGATCAAGAATATATCAAGCCATTTCTACTAATCTCTTGTCTTATTAAAAGAATGTTATTTTCATTTGAGATATATAAAATTCAACCACATTGAAAACTTTAAAATTTGTGAAATTTTGATCCAACCAAAATGGGAAACGTTGTTACATTGACTTAACATACCAAGCACATCGACAAATTAGACAAAAATTGCCGTAAGCTCAACTGTATAATGTGTATGATAGGCTTGACGAATCATATAAGTGTTGAAATGATATAAACCTAAATGCTTGTCAAATCTAGTGGTGCAACATCTTAATGTATATTTAATATCTTCTTTTTTCAAAAATCTTAAACATTGTTATGTGTACATGCGTTCATTTTACAAAGAAATTCAGCTTAATTTTTTTTTATTTTGCAAAGAAATTCAACTTTATTTTTGCTTAAGTCTTGGATCCTCTCTGCGTGTAGTAATACCAATCTGAGGGTTAAGATCTAAGTATTCTGCTTTATTTTCTAGATGTTTTATATAAGCCTTTGACCTTCTTTGCGCATACAAAAAGCACAAACGTGTGAAAGTCATGTATCGACATTACGGTTAAGGCTCTACACAACTTCAACTTGTTTTATCTTTTTATTTTGGTAAAATGAAACCTAATCTGTGTGTAATATACAGACTTTAAGTAAAATTTTTAACCTTATGCCTTATTTTCTTTTGGTTATATTTGCATGGGTCACATCTAATCTTGTTTGTATGTGAAAATGAAAATACATGTGATATTCATTGTATTAGATAAGAATTGGGTCTGATTGGTGAGATCCACATAAGATTTGTGCTTAATTGAAACTTAAATATATCGTAAAGCTACTGAAAGATTTGTGTAAAGTTTAAAGTGGACAAGTATACATGCAATCATCATTGAATTATGTTCATAGGATCTTGAAATGGAAGTGTAGCTTAGGACGTTACAAGTCAGTATGATCCTAATGTGGTCTTAATTATATATGAATAATATAAATAATTCCTACACTTTTTATAGCTTTTTGTGTTTGGATTTTATTAAATGTTACTCTCATGTTGTTTATATTTGAATTTTGAAGGTTTCAAGAGACTACAAGCTAAATAGTTTGAATATTAATTAATTGAGAGGATGGATTGTTTATATTTGAATTTTGAAGGTTTCAAGAACCTACAAGCTAAATAGTTTGAATATTAATTAATTGAGAGGATAGATAAATTATGCTTTTTATTTTTTGGAACGACCAACTAAGTAACGTCGGGTACTCCGTACGCGACCCCCATTGGCTAAAGGTAGCCGGAGCCGGCCACGAGTCCGGATGGACGGAGCCCCTACGGTCTACCAATTGAGGGATTCCTCGGATAAAAGTCTACCCACACACCCGCCAAACGGCACGACAGCGAGGTGCCGGTAAAACCGGGTGAGATCAGGACTCGAACCCTGGCAAGCCAGGGTCATCCCTCATATCTCCCATATAAATTGGTGATAGTAAGGTTTGAACCCCCTACCTCTCACTAATAAAGTGAGTGCTCTACCATTGAGGCACATCCATTTTATGATAAATTATGTTACTAGTCGTTGAACTTATTCTAAATAAATTTTATTTATAATTTTTTGTTATTGAAATTAGAAAGAATAAAACAAAACACACAATTCACATAATAATAGGAAATTCATCTCGTGAAGTTTGCAAATAATTAAATGAGAATTTAACGTTTTAACTTATAGCTCACTTAATAAAAGAAGACGTCTACTAATTTAATGTTTTATTCATTCCCTTGGTTTCTTTTTTCACGACAAAAGAGAAAAGTGAGACATGAAGATTAATAATTTAGTAAAGTGTGATTGTGAATGATGACATAGACTTGTAGAGTCCAAAGCGAATCAAAGCCAACTTATTTCTTCTGAAATTAACCTCGGCCAGGTCTAGAGGTATTTTATGTGCTGAGTTGTAATATAAAAAATTAGCAAAGCCCAAAGGTCATGAGGGTTTTATTGGGTAAATAAAAGTCGACAAAGACAGATTATTAGAAAAAAACAGCGGACAACTACTGAAGGAGGTTTTCGATTATAACGTCAGAAGTAGAAGAGGTGCCGCCCCTCTTAAGGAGTCAGGCAACAATTATTTTGAGGTGTCAATTATTCCACGTAGAGAAGGAGCAAGCACGTGTTTGTTCCACAAAAAGTGTCCGGGATCAACATCTACTCAATGAAAAAATATTATTTTCAGGTCTTAATTAATTATTTTAATTAAGAACCCAGCTGTAGAACTTAATTATTTTAATTATGATTGTTAGCTACCTAGGTTTTTTGATGAATACTTTGTGATTTGCAAATATTGTCTAGGTTTATGGTTACTAATGTTGGATTAATACTTAAGTTAAGAATCTTTTTACAATTGATTTGATGTATTTGCGTATCTAGTTTTGATTTATTATTGATCTTTGTTCCGCATGTATCTTGTTGAATGCCTTTCAGTTATAGATGCATGTTTAGGTTGCTTGCTGTGTGTTTGTGATTATCTTATGCTTATAGATGCATGGACTTGATTCATTATATCATGTAGCGAATGGATCAACGTATGATCAAGCTAATGAACGCTCAATCGCTACAAGATGAAGCGAATGGACTTCATCTCATTCGCAAAACATGTTGTTTTGGTGAATGACAGGCATTTTAGTCATTTTTCTTTAAGATTCAAGTTTAACATTCTCGTTTTACAGTCATGGCAGACCAAGAATATATTAACATGACTGAGGGTCAGCCCGAGCAGCAAGAGGTTCAGCAGACAAAGATTATACAAAAGCAACAAGCGCAAGAGCCTGATCATGAACATGAACAACAAGAAGAAGAGGTTGTTGCTGCAAGAAGGGTTGCGGGACCCGATCATAACCTAGTAGCATTTCTTGGAAAGAATTTTTCTAATCGTGCTAACTTTTCATGAATTATCATTTTTTTATGCCGATCAAGTATATATCAAGCCATTTCTATTAGTCTCTTGTCTTATTATAGTATCATTCGACCGTTTTAGGAGATGGCTCGATATGTATCTACCCAGAATCATATTGCTGCTAATGTTTTAGGAAATATATAATTATCACTCCTCAAATTATTCAGGAAACATTGTTTTTCGGAGACAATGACAAAAATTTTAATACTTTTAACAAGGAGTTAATTCATGGTTTATTCAGACGCTTGAAGTATGAAGGGAACTTGAACGAGTCATAATACAACAAGGCAAATTTTTGTGAGCCGTACAATTATCTTATTTACGTGCTAACTCATTGTCTTGGAGGTAAGCGTGGTGGGTTTGATCAACGTACAAATATGCTAAATGGTGGCACCTATGTTGAACAAACCATTCAACTATTCTGAGATGATATTTTTCATCTAAGGGAGTAGTCCACGAACAAAAAGGATAAATTTTGGATGTATCCGCGGTTTCTTCAAATGTTATTAACAAGCTTGTGCCAAGTCTACAGAAAGATCCTTTAAACTTACAAGATGAAACTTTTATCAAGACAATGAATGAAGTCACGTTGAAACGAATCATTGTTTATAGGTGCAAGACAGAAAAGGCAAGTCTCCTCAGAAGCGTTTAATTGGGCATTTGTTTGAACCAAAGAACCAGCCACCACCGAACGGTCATTGGATTGATGATGATTCTCTTATAATCCTTAACTGAGTCTCCGTCATGCATATTCATACTCATATCGTTCCTTAAGTGTATGTGGCTGCTACAAGACCCACGGTGTCTATTGGAACCATTGGGATTCCAAATCCTTTATTGCAGTGCAACTGACCCCAAGGTCCTATCATGCCTATTCGAGAAAGCTTTCATAATAGACCTGTCAAGAGCAATTGATATACTTTTTGCATCTCCTGCATCTTCAAGTCAATCAAGTTAATGTTAATCATTAATATTGTCATACCCCATTTAGCAAATTGCGGAAGCGTAAAACGGAAATGTAAGAGACACCTCTGGCATCAATCACATTTTTTATAAAGAACAATACAAACTAATTTACAATATTTTACATTAATCTAACTTCATTTACAACTAGGTGATACAAACTAAATCCAGCCTTTTAAGCGGCTTTACTTCTTACTAGCACACTTGCATCAATTCACCCAGCATTGATCGCATGTCAAACACGTAGCACATTGACTTTCTAGTCCAAGTCCGGTATACCTAAAAAACATGTTAAAACGGGTCAACTACAAATAGTTGCTGAGTTTTCACGATATTAAAGAAAACAATTATGCGTATAACAATCACAGTTTGTAAATACGCTAGTACGAATGTGTGTACATTCGCAACTACGTTTGTTTGCATGTTTATGATGTAATTATGCTAAGCTACAGTGAAGCCTTGACTGTTCATGCTGTGAGCCTCAATTTCCCACGCTCAATCAACCACAGCGGCCCCCTTCCGCCCACTACATGCCCCGAGTAGCTATATCTAACACTACATAGCGTGTTTGTATAATTATGGTCATGTGCTAACGGCATTAACTGTGACACGGCAACCAGGCCGATTCCGTTTGGGTTTGTCAAACCAATAGTACTATTCACAAGCCACCGGATCGAAGTTAATCACTGTGTTCGTGGGGACTTTTGTGTGTTAGCACTTAGATAATTTCCATCATCAAATAATTCAGAGGATATAGGTATGTATCAACATGTTTTTCACCCTAAAAGTTCGTAAAAACAGTTTAAAAGTGGGGTCATGAAACTCACTGTTTAATCAGGATGCAGTACAGCGTCGGCTCGTAGTTCGTTTGACTCGTATCACTAGATCCTATAATGAATATTATAATATTATTATAATCATTATACTAGACTGAGCTGTTTAGCTAGTCTAGGTATAGCTGTTATACCCAAAAAGTGTCAGTAGGCTTAGATTGTGATGTTGTTCAATGTCTAATACTTAAAACCGAACTTGGCTCAATTTCCTCGTTTCACCGGCTGGGTCAAGTTGTTTGTTTATGCGTTTAGAAAACAAGTATGGGGATGTAAGCTTGGGTAAACGTGTTGGTTGATAAAATGATTAAGTTATAAAGAAAGATCATAAATTAGGGGTCTTGATTCGCTACGTGGCTCGTTTCCGTTTATTCTGTTTGGTTTGAAGAAAAACGCGCATAATCTATTCAAATTATCCAAAAACATAATTTCTGATCACTCTTGATGTTCTAATATTCCAACAGGTTCGTTAATCACGAACTTGTCGGTTTTTATCAGAATTGAATTTGTTTAATTTTCCACTAAGCTAATTTAGCCATTTATCAATTGAAATATGTAGATTTTTATCAAAATATTTCTAGAATTGTTTACTGATTTATTAATTTATAAAAAATCATTTTATATGTTATATTTAGCTGAAAATTGTCCGTTTATATCAAACAATTTCTGAAAAATCCGCCAAAATTCCTGAGTAATCAAAATACTTCCCAATAAAAACTGTAAAAATTATGAAACCTAACACTTTTGCCAAATCACCTTTTCGAGCCTAAAACGACTATGAAAACTCAAATAAACGCGAATCAACAAAACATACTTAGGGTTTTCGAAATGGCCCCAAATTTCATATCTGATAATATTATATCAAATATGATTTTCCCACAAAAGTTTATAATTTTTCAAGCAATTTAAGTATTTTTACAAAATAAATGTCCCAATTCGGTTATAAATTCGCCAAATATTCTCAGATGGTCGAAAAATTACCAAATTTGGACAGGGACTTAATAATATCATCTCTGATGTCCCTACAAAAGTTTATAACCTAAAAACATGCACATCACAACCTTAACCTGAACAGCCCGTAATTGAACAATTCGACATTACCTTTGCGGTTTTAGCCCGTTTTCGCTCTCCTAATCCAATTTATGGTTCTCGTGCTTCTATATAAGCTAAAGACAGGTCCTATATCATAAAACAAGCATGTTTTATAAATATGGCAGCCTTGAAACTTAGGGTTTCGGCTAGGTATTAAACCGAACACTGTTGGGTCGGATTTTTGATAAGGAATATTGGAATCTTCTCAACCTCCTCAGAAAATGGCTAAGTATGGACTTCGAGCAAGCTTAGACGATCGAGCATGGTTTTACTACCTTGAGCAAGGTCTTCAGAACCTTAAATGGTTAATTCTTCTAAGTGTTAAGGCTTCGAGCAAGCTACACTTCAACGAGCAAGAGTATTGTTCTATCGAGCATGGATTGCCAATCGAGCAAACAGCTTGATCATACAAGTTTTAACCAAGTGTTACGAGCACAGGATGATCGAGCATATGGGAACAAGCATGGATACAATAAGAAGATGTTACGTGAACAAAGCAAGGACTTCGAGCACAGTTCAGTTCCCGAGCAAGATTTACATCCGAGCATGCTAAAGATTGCTGAATAAGTATAACTGAAGATATCAAAAAGAATGAGCTTGCTCGATTGACTAGTTCGAGCAAAGCATGGACAAGTCAAGAAGAACGAAGCTTACTGGAGGAGAATATATTCTCCGAAAGAGAATATATTCTAAGTAAAATATGCTCGAAGACACTCATCGAGCATACCTAGCATAGTGAGTATGCTCGAGCAAGATAGTTACCTTGCTCGAGGACTCAACACTTGTATTATTTTGAGCTTCATTATGTAATGATTAGGAACTTCTAGAAGGAATGTTAGGGTCTATAAATAGGGGTCCTAGGATACCATTTAGGACACGGATTTCCAGACGGAATACAGGCTGGCACGCACTGAATACGAAAAACATTCCGAAGAATATTCTCGTTGTTTTCTCGTACAATCGTCGCCGCCTGTAACATCCCGAAATTTCAAAGGTAATATTAATTATATTACTTATTAATAGATGGGAAGTTTACTCGGGTTATCAGGAAATAAATAAAAGAATAGGAGTTGGTATGGGTCGGGCTAGTGTCGGGTAATGGAAGTGGGTTATGGACTTGGGTTAATTGAGATAGGTTAAATGAGAAAGGGATTTCAGGGATATAAATACCCCCAAAATCCCAAAATATCTCATTTCTCACCAAACTCCCTAACACACACTCCTTACACCCTCAAAACACACACATCCTAACCGATCAAGATTCGGAGCCGAGACCCGAGGTTTTGTTGATAGATCTGCGTTGGTAAGGTAAGAACATATCCAACAAAGCTAATATTACTGAAAATGGTTAGGATTGGATGGGTTAACCGGACCCGAAACCCAAACTGCCCAAATCGGACTCCTAAAACGTCGATTTTAGGCCGATTTGATGGTTAGGGTTTGTAGGCGCCGATCATACGATTCCGTGGGTACCAAAATCGAGTTATTTGGCTAAGAAACGAAGGAGTTATGGGCAAACAGATCTGCAGCGCGACAACTTCGCCTGCAAGATTAAGTTCGCCTGATGAACTTCGCCTTCAAGCGTAACTTCGCCTTCAAGCGTAACTTCGCCTAAGGATAACTTCGCCTACGGCCAAGTTCGCCTAAGGATAACTTCGCCTGAAGCCAAGTTCGCCTAAGGATAACTTCGCCTGAAGCCAAGTTCGCCTAAGGTTTAACTTCGCCTGAAGCCAAGTTCGCCTAAGGTTTAACTTCGCCTGAAGCCAAGTTCGCCTAAGGTTTAACTTCGCCTGAAGCCAAGTTCGCCTAAGGTTTAACTTCGCCTGAAGCCAAGTTCGCCTAAGGTTTAACTTCGCCTGAAGCCAAGTTCGCCTAAGGTTTAACTTCGCCTGAAGCCAAGTTCGCCCGAAGGGTTAACTTCGCCTAAAGCCAAGTTTGATTAGAAAATAAATTATAAAGCGATAAGTTAAAGTAAGCTAATACTAGGCCACCAGATTAGATCAGACGAGTATTGATACGTGTAACTTGTACAGTCAGCCGAGCTCAAATAGAGAAGGGATTTACAGCTATCAGAAGAAAGAAGCAGAGTTCAGGTGAGTTTCTAGCCCCATTCCTTGTTATGTTTTCGGGGCTGTGTGCATACTCGATGTGTTGTTAATACATTTATCCTAAGTGATAAGTGTATGTCTTATGTGATATGTGTGATAGATATGAATGATTGTTTGTCGGTACGCGAACGATCTTCGGATATTGCGCGTAATGTCAGGTTAAAAATAAGGGTACGAATATTATATGTCGTAGATGTATGAATATTCAAATGAATACTTGTCGGGGCGTGAACGATCTTCGGATATTGCACGTAACGACAAGGGGTATGGTTGTTAATGGATGAGGTAAAGAATGCCTAGAGTGTTCTTATGATATAATGTAAGTATGTGTGTATAGGTACACGAATGGTATGTGATATGTGTGATATGTATGAATGATTGATTGATGGTACGTGAACGATCTTCGGATATTGTACGTACTGTCAGGTTGTAACGTTATAAATATGGTAAGTATGATATGTATGTTTATGTGTATGAACGTAATAAAGTTAGTAAAAGAAGGAAATGACGGTTGTATGGTTGTATAGTTACGAAAAGGGTACCGAGCCCTAATAATACTCGAGGTAGGATGTATGGTTGTATGGTAACGAAGAGGGAATCGAACCCTACTAATATTCGAAAACCAAGGGACCAGACCCTTATAATATCTGTGATGTTAGGGACCAGACCCTTATAATATCTGTGATGTTAGGGACCAGACCCTTATAATATCTGTGATGTTAGGGACCAGACCCTTATAATATCTGTGATGTTAGGGACCAGACCCTTATAATATCTGTGATGTTAGGGACCAGACCCTTATAATATCTGTGATGTTAGGGACCAGACCCTTATAATATCTGTGATGTTAGGGACCAGACCCTTATAATATCTGTGATGTTAGGGACCAGACCCTTATAATATCTGTGATGATAGGGACCAGACCCTTATAATATCTGTGATGTTAGGGAATCGAACCCTTCTAATATTCGAAAACTAGGGACCAGACCCTTATAATATCTGTGAGGTTATAGGGCGAAAGGCTCTTTAAAACGTATGATTATGAATGTAAAGAAAGTATGTAAGTAAGAAAGAAAGTATGTAAGTAAGAATGAAGGTATGAGTACTTATGTGTGTATGAAAGAAAGTTATGAGGTTAAGTACGAATGTATGTAAGAAGGTATTGTATGATATTGTATGATTAACTAGAACTCACTCAGCGTAGCTGACTTTTAGTATGCACGCAGGTGAGCTGATTACAGAGTTAGCATGAGGATGACACACGGCATGGATTGAACGGCTGGCATCTGAAGAAAGAAGTAAAGATGTTTTAAATATAAAGTTTTGTGATATGGTATCAAAGAAAAGGTTTAACGTTTTGTAACAAATGATTGATGTTTTATATTCCGCGAAAAGTTTTAATAAACTCTGATTTGAAGAACTGTGTTTATGAGTAAATCCGACGCTAAAGTAGGGCTACCGGGTTCGGGGCCTTACACCGCCGTCATACACGAAACCCTAGACATTCCTTTCACAGTTGTATTAAATGATATATTAAATGCAGTGAATGTTTGTCTTGAAATCGTTCTTACTGATCATTCATTTACGTTTCGTGTTTGTTATACTTTCACTCCTTTGTTCCCACTTGTTGGATATTCTGATTCCGTCGGGATATTCAATAGGCCTTTGGGTTAGCAGAGTCGGTGTGTTCTTGTCAACCTTTAGAGGTTTCACCCGAGTCACGGTCCTGATAAACACTTGATCCGTAAAAACGTCGTTTAAACCTTCTAATCCGTGTTTATGGCCAAAAGAGAGTATGATTCTAATTCCTAACCATGTGCATGATCAAAACATATTTTTGGACCATTTTTATGATTTTTGCATGGTTAGGAATGATTTTTGGTAATCAAACTATGTTTATATGATATTACACTTGTTTAAACAAAGATTAAACGATCAAAACATGGAAGGTTACCTTAGGGTTTTTTGTTTTTGTAAAATAACAGCAGCAAACTGGTTTAACTTCTGGAAAAAGATGGGTAAAAATATCTAAGGTTTCCTATATATTAAAGGTTTTCTTTTTTTCAATCTTGGTGGGCTATGCTTGTTGGGCCCCATTTTGGGACCATTTGACCCACTTTTCTCGATTTACGTGCCCAAACGTGAAATCCCGAGTCCAAGTTTATTCCGGGTTTTGTTTTTGGCGAGAAAACATATCGGGTACGATCAACAACGCAAAAACGAGCGTTTTTCGGCCATTTTTATGTAAATTTATAAAAACATAATATTTAGTTGTAAAAATCAAAAATATTTTCATGGATCGCTTAAAACATCCCAAATAAGAGTTTTGTAAATCTTTTTCGGCTTAACGGATGATACAATGCTTGTTTTGTAACTATCTTTCGCGTTTAAATCTATAGCGGGTAGCTAAACGAGCATGTTTTCGTTTAACCGGTTTGCTATCATACTAAGGCCTTAATACTAATATGTAGGCTTATATTCAATGTATCGCTTTTAGATGCCCCCCCCCCAAGATATATGGGTCATAACCAGACCCATTTGGTTATTCGTTTGTTCGTTATGTAATAAGTGGTTAAACGATTATTCGATTTGTGATTACTGAGGTGTATCCGGTTTTGTCAGGAATGTCACAAATATCAAGATGAAGTGCGGGAAGATTGGGAAAAAGGATTCGAGCAATGAAGGTCCAGCACCCAGAAAACGCTAAATTGAGAGCTACGGTCGCTTCTTATGGGGAGAACATATTAACATGACTGAGGGTCAGCCCTAGCCGCAAGAGGTTCAGCAGACAAAGATTATACAAAAGCAACAAGTGCAAGAGCTTGCTCATGAACACGAACAACAACAAGAAGAGGTTTTTGCTGCAATGTAACACCCCGGCTAAAGCGAAAACGCTTGAGTGTGAGGTACAGATTGCTCAAACACGCGTGACACTATTAGGTGACCATAATAACATTATTTCATTTAATTCTTCATGTAACGTAATTTTATTATCTAATACAAGATGTAACAAATAATAAACAAATGATAAGTTGTTCTTTGAATATGCTATAGGCATGCTATGTGTTTTCTAATTTTCATCATCGTATCTTTACACCTGTAACATATGTATAAAATAAAGTCAGCTATGAACATAGCTAGTGAGATTCCAACAGTTTGATATTAAACGTAAAAAATCATACAATTCCATGAAACTTGTGAAATGAACACATAAGGGTTCTTGACACTCGATGCAATGGACCTGAGTGTAAAGAACAAACGAAGGTCCTTTCCAGTTTGGGCTACCAACGTACTCTGATATGAGGTCCCTTTTCCACTTGATACAAATGGAGCTGAGTGCAAAGGGGGGAGGCGTATGATCATACTTATTGAGGTAACCACTTGAAATCCGCATATATAACGATAAGCAAGTAAGCACACAAGTCCATGATATGAATTGTAGTTTATAAGCAATGTTATAAATATTGAAGTTTGATAATAAATACATATGCCACCCCAAATATGAAAATGTTTAAAAATGGGTTGTGAGAAACTCACCATATGAATTGAGATGCTAATGATAACCGAAAGCGTCTAAGAGATTGTAAACGACGAACGAACTGAAAGCGTCACAAAAGCCGAATTGAACGATCCACACTAGCTAGGATAAATAACTATGAGACTCAATCGATAATATAACGGGGTTATATATTGTATAAGCTTATATTGAAATCTAGAAATTATTTTAATAGTTTCATAGATTTTGATTATTATATTAATATTTGTGTTTAAATGGGAACGCGATTAATAATATTATTAGTTATTGACGAAGACGAAAGATAACATGTTCGGGGTTCTTGAATTAATAATTAAAAGTTGGAAAATACTTAATGTTTTAACGAAATGAGTTTTAAATGATTAAGACTACGATCAAAGTTAAATAATAATATTTAATTCATGTTTTACGAAAACGGGAGTTCGGTTTTAAAATGAAAATGGTGAAATATATTTTATATTTAATTTATAAAATTTTATTTAATTAAAAAGGATTTTTATGATTTTATTATGATTTAATAGATTTAATAACTAATAAAATATATTAAAAGATTTATATAAGAAAGTAATGGGTTAACCCATGTTTCGAACCCGGGTCTAAGTGTTATTATACTAGTGAGCTAACCAGTTGTTCTAGACAAATATATTCGTTTATGGCATGGTTATTATTATATATCTATACTACTAGTTTTAATAATATATTAACTATTATATTAACCAAAAGGAAAACATAGACAAAGGGGTGACCCGGGTCTTGTGTTTAACATGACCATGCGTTACCATTGGACCATTGCTGACATTCGTTTAACATATGAAACTAATTGAATATGACAACACCTCAGAATCATCTTCTTCATTTGGAACCCCTATCCTATCCAATTGAAGAATCCGCTCCTTGTTCGATTAAATAGTTTGAGGGGTTTTGATTAGTGTGATGAAATCGTTATTAAACATATCTTACTTACTTGTAATTATCTTTATTTCTCCGGATTTGGACTCGCCGAAATAACCAGAAGCTTCAACCTTGATTACAACCGATTTAGAGTGATTTAGAGAGGAAAGAGTTTGTGAGCGAGTTGGAATGAAAGTCTGGATCCTATTTACACTACTAATTGTGTCAATTACGAGTTAATTACAATGAGTTGATCACGCCTAATAATCCGGCGATGGTTACGGGATTAAACAACGCCTTAGGAAGTTAATAAGCAATTAACCTTTTGATTAACATTTATTATCGAAGACAAAAATTGTTATACTAATTTATTTGGTCAAATGCGATGGTTACGGGGTTGTTTGGACTTCGTCGGAGACGAATTCCGGTGGCCGGAATCACTGGCCGGAAAAACATGGGGACGAGGGGGGCTGGGTTGGGTTTAATATTAATTAATATAATAATTTGAAAATGTTACACTTTGGCCCTCCATGTTTTAAGTGGATTTAAAACAAAATTAAACTTTAAATTACCAAAAGGTCCTTACACTTTTGAATGTGATAAAAAATACTAAGAAGTTATAATAACGTGGATATTTCGTACTATACCCATATTATTTGAAGATCATTTAATTAACAATTTATATCCCGAAGTTTTTGTCAATAGATAAAAAGGAATAGGAACAAACAAATGATACATGTAAATCCACGTGAATATTATATTAATAATAACAATGAATGTTGAACACGAAAAAAATGAAACGACGAATGTGTTGATTTAACGAACGCGAATACGAATACAAATCCAAGTACAAATGACACATGAAATATACGCAACAAAACTTGTGATATATATGTATATATATTAATAAACAAAACCGAAAAAATTTAAAATGGGTCGGGTCTTCGGGTTTGAAAAGTAACGAATATTACAGGATTCACGACATTTAGAAATTTCGTCCCGAAATTAAAATAAAAATAAAATTTTAAAAAGAAAACAACTAGTATAAATGAGTTGTTTAACAGCTTTACATAATTAAATAAAAACGATAACGTCGATGTTTGAATGACCCGAAAGACGCCACAAATGGGAATATGGCAATGACACTTATATGTAGGATGTACCAGCGGCGTATCCACCATGCCCTTATCATGCTGCATCTGTCCCGTCTTTCAAAGTCATCCAAGGTTTAGAGTTGTTAAACACAACGTACTTATTATGTCTTCCATGCGAGGACTTGGATAATTACATGTCGACCCATAATTACCTTTATCATAGAATGGTCCACATAATCTGTCCCATTGTGTGGGTTTAAAATATAATAAGTCTTTATGTGAAATCTTTATAATTCAAGAATGATGAACTACACAGATCAAAATTTTAACAAAATATAGAAACCAATCCTTAAGGTCAAGGATAAGCGAGAATATGAAATCATTGATGTTCTAAATATACAAATGATGTTTACCAAACAAAATGCGCGAAACTCATGAGTAGCATGAAATAATTAGGATAACCGATGACATCAATTGAAATCATGAACACAAAATAATAAGGTTGAGAATAACATGTTAAGTAAACGTAGCATTGATCTACACGTAAGTCGATAAGCAATGGGTTCGAGAATAATAACGAAACTTTAATAAAAGAATCAAGTAAGTTATTGGAGTCAATAATGACTCGTTAAACAAGTCAAAATTTTTAGTAAAGAAAATGTCAATGTGAATAAGGGCAACATTTTAGATTAATAAATAACTGCAACTTCGAGATCAAAGTAAAACATTGATCCCAAATTGATAAAATAATCGAAACTTTAAGATCGAATTAAGGTATTGATCTCAAATTGGTAAAACATTGGGATTATGACTAACAAAATGATCCCAACAAAACATTGAGCGAAAATAGAACCATATGACCAAACTATTTGTGTAATCAAAATAAACTCAACATATGTATAAACATGCTCATGGTCTCCAACTTCCACTAAATGATTATCTTTATGGGAAATCAGTCATAGACCACGAGATTGAAATAACAAAGTAAACCGATTCCGAATGTAATTATGAATGGAAATAGTTCAACAATAAATGAATAATCAAGCTTGATATTAACTTCATAGAAAACCTTTGAGAGGAACTTGATACATAAAACTTCATGAAATGCCAAAACATAAAAATATCTATAACATACGAGGGAAAGGAAAACAAAGATATAACTTCCAACTCTTGTCTTCTCGAAAAAGAAAATATGGGTTTTGCGGTAAGAAGGTTATTATGGTGCGGTGGTATGGTTTACTAATCCGAAACTTGTTGGCGTTGATAAAGAAGTGAACAGAAGTGATTGATGACATTGTTTGTGAAGGTCGTTTGTTGGGAAGCGAGGTTTAAAACTCAAAGGAAATTTATGATAATAATTTTGCACATATACGTTCGATAATAATAAAACTTTGGAAAACTTTCGATGTAAAGGATTTCCCGGTTGGGTGACGTTTTAGGAAAATAGATCTCGCTAGATAAATTAACTCGTTGATGGTAATATAATAGCCTCCCGGCTTAGAAATTGTTTAAAGTAAAAGGATTTCCGGTTGGGTGACATTTTATTAGAATAATAATAACAATAATAATAATATTAATAATAATAATATATAATAATAGTAGTGGTATTAATAATGCTAATATTAATGGTAATAAAGTAAAAAGGTATTGATAGTAATACTAATCGTAGTGGTAATACTAATAGTGATAAAAATGAATCATTTAAATTATCGTAAAGTTCTTTTGATGCAAAAACTACATGTATATATTTTGTATGAAGAATATACTTATTAATGATTTATTTAAAATAATAAATGTTTGAAATTTTACGAAAGAGAATGTTTGTGAAAGAACTAATTGTGGAAATGAGTGCAAGAATTAATGATAGGTTTGAAAAGGCACAATATGGAAGTCGAAAATCAACTGAACCCTTGAGAGGTCAAGGGACGCGGGGTAAGGTTTTGTATGGCGGAAACAAGTTAAGCCTTATAACGGGTGTGTTCGAGTTACTGCAATAGTAGCGAGTTTGAAGTTCGAGCATGAGGTAGGCAGAAGGTGGGGGATAAATGGTTGGGTAACAGGTTGTGGGAATAAAGGTATGTATAGTTATGAGACAAAAGTGGACGATTTGGATGAATTTAACACTATTTGGGACATTTCGACATTGCGAGCGGAGTGGGGGAATTGTACATGTCATGCAGAGGGTGAGTTCTCGTGTAAATGTCTTGGTTGGGTTGGGTTTGAGTATCCAAGAGTTAGGCTGGGTTTGGATTTTCTTAGGTATAGCTTTGAGGTTTGATGTATTGTCGTGGTTGGTAATGAATCTTGGTTTGTCATGATCGGGATTGCGATGGTCAATTGATTGATGATTTAGGTTATCGTTTTGTCGATTAAGTTTCGAGGGTAGTGTCGACGAGAACGAGAAGGCATGAAATTCGCATGACACTGGACGTAAATATGAAATTCATATCAAAATCAAAACAAACGTTACATGATAGATTCCTAAAATCGGAGTCCATCTATAAATATGTAAATAAATAAGTACAATCAAATGAACTAAATTTGTAATCGAAATCAAAGTGCTCATGAGTTAGCACTGATCTCGTAAATTTTGAATAATAATATATCAATTTTTGAAATAAAAACACGGAATTAATAGAAATCTAATATGAGTAATGAAATCAAATTGAAAATTGAGTGTTTATGTACCACCATAACTTTACGAATTTTCAATTAAACTATAATAAACGAATTATATAAAGAAAACGAATTGAAAATCGACAATTCATGCATGTTGAGTTGGATATTTACAAGGAAGATTGGAATCTTCTCAACCTTCTCAAGAAATTGGCTAATGTAACATCCAACTTTTGTTAAATAATAAATTATGGAAAGTTTTGTTATAAAATGTGTGTCGTTAAGTTAGTCGTGTGTTAAGTGTTTGGTTAATATTTGGATTTGGAATTGTGAGTGGGTTGTGGGGCCCATGCCCCCCTATATAAGCCTACTTTCACCATTTTGTTACCTTTCACCACACACACACACTTAAGAACACACACACTTTCTCTCTATATTCCGGATCCAAATCCGTGTAAAAAAAAGGAAGAATCTCGTGTGTAGACATCATAAATAGCAAGAATCACGTCCAGATCTGAACTCAAACCTGAAGCAAAAGGTAGGTTTAAGTTTAAATGGTTGAGTTTTATGGTTAGAATCGGCATGCCAACAGATATAATGATAGATCGGGTTGTGAAATGTAAGAAAAATATAAACTTTGTAAGTTATAACCTCTTGGGTGCACCTTAAGATAAAAAGGTGGCGTTTGGACTATGAGAGATAAGGGTTCAGGATCAGGTGCATGGGGTTAGAATGTGCCGAAAGTTGAGAAAGAGTAATAAATCAGGTCTTGAGGAAGAGTCACGAAGTAAAATGACTTTAAAATGGTAAAAACGAAGAAAGGAAGGAATTTCGCTTCGCTCATCCATGAGAAGCAAAACAGGTATTTCGCTTCGCTCAGCCATGAGAAGCGAAACAGGTATTTCGCCTCGCTCAATCGTGAGAAGCGAAAAAGATATGCGAAGCAAAATTCTTTGCGAAATTCCTCCCATGAGAAATTTTTAAGTTGTTATTAAAATGTGACCAGTCAATTTCTGATGCGTTTTTGTTAAAGGACCTATAAACGAACATAAAATTTTTACGAGCTGACCTGGCAGCTCAACCCCAGCCAGGGGCTTTGCCCCTTGGACCCTGCTAGGGGCTGTCGCCCCTAGACCTGGCTACCAGGGAGCTGCCCCCGGACCCTCGTTAGTTGAGAGTTTCATTAACTTAGATGTTGGAAGTAGTAGTAATGGATGATTGACACGCGTAATGTATTGTACAGTTAGCCGTGCAAAACTAAGGAATGGCATTACCATTAACGGCGAGAGAAACCGACACCAGGTGAGTTCTAGACCCATTTCCTTGTTATGTTCTTGGGGCTGTGTGCATACTCCTATGTGGCAGTTAAAATGCTTATCTTAAGTGATAGGTATAGGATACGTGTATGTTCGTGCATTGAATATTATTACTATATGATGGTTATGTGAATGAATGTGTATGTAAATATTATATGCATAAGACAAGTAAAGTATGCGCTTATGATAGGGACCAGACCCTTATAATATCTGAGATAATAGGGACCAGACCCTTATAATATCTGAGATGATAGGAACCAGACCCTCATAATATCTGAGATGATAGGGACCAGACCCTTATAATATCTGAGATGATAGGGACCTGTAACATCTGTATTACGAGATTACTAAATAAAAGCAAATTATTGTTTCGTGTGTGTCGCTCGTTTAATTGTGTGCGTGTTTATTTTGGATAAGGATTAGGATTAGTGATGGAAGTGGCTGGTGGGGTCCATAGCCCTCTATATAAGGCCATTCCCCCCCCCCATCCCTTCACCGTTTCCTTCCCAAAACACACACACACACTCCCTAGAACACACACATACTCTCTCAAGATCCGAATCCAAATCCGGGCTAAAGTAAGGAAGATCTTGGTGATCAAGTGTCTTCAAACAACAAGAACACGTCCAGATCCTCGTATTGTCCGGGTCTGAACTCGAACCCGAAGCAAAAGTTAGGTTTCGGTTTAAATGGTTAAGTTTTATGGTTAGAATCAGCATGCAAACAGATATAATGGTAGATCGGGTTGTGAAATGTAAGAAAAATATAAACTTAGTAAGTTATAACCTCTTGGGTGCACTTTAAGGTAAAAATGTGGCATTTGGACTATGAGAGATATGGGTTCAGGATCAGATGCATGGGGTCAGAATGTGTCGAAAGTTGAGAAAGAGTAAAAATCAGGTCCTGAGGAAGAGCCACGAAGTAAAATGGCTTTAAAACAGTAAAAACGAAGAAGGGAAGGTATTTCGCTTCGCTCAGCCATGAGAAGCGAAACAGTCATTTCGCTTCGCTCAGTCTTGAGAAGCGAAAGAGGTATTTCGCTTCGCTCCGCCTTGAGAAGCGAAACAGGTTATGCGAAGTGAAATTCTATGCGAAATTCCTCCCATGCGAAATTGTTTAAGTTGTTATTAAAATGTGACCCGATTAATTTTCTGATGCGTTTTTGTTAAAGGACTGTTAATGAAAATAAAATTTTTCTGAGCTGATCTGGTAGCTCAACCCTAGCCAGGGGCTCTGCTCCTTGGACCCTGCTAGGGGCTGCCGCCCCTAGACCCTGCTACCAGGGGCGCTGCCCCAGGATCCTCGTTAGTTGAGGGTCTCACTCACCTAGATGTAAGAAGTAGATGTGATAGATAATTGATACCCGTGCCTTGTTATACAGTTAGCCGTGCGCAGCTAAGGAAGGGCATTACACTTAACTCAGAGAGAAACAGGACCTAGGTGAATTTCTAGCCCCATTTCTGCGTTATGTTTTGGGGCTGTGTGCATACTCAATGTGATTAGTTAATACAGTTACCTTAACTGGTAAGTGTACGCCGCATGAATGTTTATAAATATACCTAATTAGTATAGAAAGAGTTAAACGTATGTGTGAAGAGGTATATGAGAATAGATACAACTAATGAAAGGATGGTAAGTATGAGGTGTATAATGTATGGATGGTATGTATGATATGTATAGTTTAATATATATAAAGGGTTGCATACCCTAATAATATATGCGAAGAATGAAGGGGTTGCATACCCTAATAATATATGCGAAGAATGAAAGGGTTGCATACCCTAATAATATATGCAAAGAATGACAGGGTTGCAGACCCTAATAATATCTGTGAAGGTTATAGGGCGAAAGGCTCTTTAAAACGTAGAACGACATGTACATATGAAATAACTAAAGTAAGAAGAAGTATGAATGTATGGAAGTAAGAAAGTAAGAGCGAATGTAATATGTGTCTTAGGATATATATATATACATATATAAATGTGTAAGAATGAGAATGAGATGTATGTTACCCGGTAAACTAGAACTCACTCAGCGTAGCTGACTTTTAGTATGCACGCAGGTATATAGATTGAAGGAGCTGGCTTGAGGAAGGCACGTGGTAGGGACTGGAAGACTGGCATCTTGGAAAGGAATGTCATGAATTAATATGATATGTTTTAAGTCAAGTTGTAACTCCCGTTAATTTCGGTTCCAAGAGTTAAAGCTTGTAAAGTATGTATTATTCTCGGGATTTAACCAACGTTTCTCGGGAGCCTTTACGTAATCTCAGTACGTTAAATTATCCAACTTTTCCTTCCAAGTTACCATATCCCTTAAACTTTGAGGGCTAATGTGTAACATTTATTTTATATCATAAAATAATGAAAAAACCCTAACCCTAAACCCCATGCGCAGCCGATCGGACCAGACCCCCCTGGCGATTTTTCTTCTGTGCAGCCGAGTTTCAACCGTAAAATCTTCATTCAAGGTCGGTTTTATGATTCCCCATGTCTTTTTCACCTTAATTGATCATATTAACGCGCTTATTGGTCATTAAGATTGAGTTTT
Organism: Bidens hawaiensis; assembly: GCF_021521415.1. NCBI lineage: Eukaryota > Viridiplantae > Streptophyta > Magnoliopsida > Asterales > Asteraceae > Bidens > Bidens hawaiensis. The sequence goes on from NW_027495033.1 coordinate 195,395, forward strand.
GATGATAACAGTTTGCTGACAGATTCGTATACGTTTATTGTAGGGTCTGTAACACGACGATAATCCATTGTTTTTGATCGATTCTTGTTTCCATGATGTTCTACTTTGAGTCTAGTTTCCAAAAAGGTATAATATGTAATTTTTGGACGAGATTTGAATGGTTTTTATGATTTTATAAGATCGAGTGTCAAAGCTGATGCGGGATGACGGATTCTGGTCTGTCATCCCGACGTCATAACCCTTTTTCGACAAGTCCAAATTGGGTGGTTCCACTTCTGGAAGTTAGTGTTTTGAGGTTGGAACCAAACCCGATTGGAATCATTTAATTTTCTTGGGTAATGATTTTTATAAAAATAAAACCATTTTGTTGCGCACTGAAATAGCTGCACGTACCTTGCTGTGTTGGAGGAATTTTTATAATTTTTGGGTCCATTAGAAAAATATAATAAAAATATTTTTATAGACCTAAAAAATTTATTAAAGTCTGCTAAAAATTTAATAATTTATTTCAAAGGTTATCCTATGTAATTAAATGCATCTTCGCATGCTAAAATCTACACGTTTTACTTGTTATTGATCGATAAGCTTGTTTTAGGTTAACAGGGTGGCTGTCCAATTGGGTGTTTCCGGGACTGTTTGAGTGAGGTTTTTGCACCAAAATCCTCCTAGGTATGTGTGGTACATCATACTTAAAAACCATATTCATTGAAGGTGTTTGGGTCGGTCAATCTATTTTAGTTCGAAAACTAGGGTTTATCGGGTATAGAATCGTCAATTGTTGAGTTTGATGCGTTAATCGATTGAATGACCAACCGAATCAGTTTGCTTAGCCCTAGGGGGGTTTAAGGACTGTGGGAAAATTATGTATTTGGTACTCGGGGCTGATTAGGTTGGTGATTAGTCAACCGAGTCGGTTGTGCGCGAATTGTCGTTTAAACATTAAAGTGAGTGTTGTAAAAAGGAACCGTCAACCCTATCAACTTGGGTGACATAATTATGATGTATGAAAAGGTTAAGATGGGAATTTGGCCCATTTGGGGCTGATTTGTTTGACAATTGGTTTCACGATTTATTACGCGCGTATTCGACTCGATTTGCATACCGACGGGTGAGTTGTGCATCATGGTTAGCCCCGACCTTGATCGTAGGGTGGATTTGGTTAATTGAAAAATTTTAGTGGCTGAGGTAAAGTAAAAGAGTATGGGTTGGGCCTCGGGCCATGTTGTTGGGCCTGAGCGGCCCGTTAGGCAAGTGTGTTCTTACGGTCTAGTTTAGTAACGTGTTGTGTACAATTTACAGGCCCTTACTTGTGAGTATGCACTTAGAGATTTCTTAGCTTGTTGCTGGTGTTTGGTTGATCTCAGGTGAGTTCATGATGCCCCTTTTCACTCTTTTCAAGTTTTGGGTTAGCATGCACACCTAAGTGTTTTTCTTACTTGATGAAATGTTTTAAACGATTTTATATAGGCTTGCTAGTATATGGTAGGCCTTGGGATGTTAAAAATATATATACATATATACATTATTGTTTGGCCTCTATTTGGCGGAGTTGTAGTCGTTTCGACTACGGATGTTGCGTATGCCTACTTTGTGTTTGCATGTGTTGATGTTATGTGTTTGGGTTGTACGTTTGCTCGACCCTGAATGTTATACGTGGATGTTATATATATGTATATATTGTTATATATATAGGGATGTACTTGAAAGGATGTTTATATATATATATATTTGGTATATGTATCTATGAGAATGTTTAGTCTTCGGTAACGATGACTTAATGGATGCACTCTTTTTACTTATAAAAACTTTTGGTATGTCTACCATATTTGCTATTACTGATGTTATTTACTTAAAAACTTGAACTCACTCAGCTCAAGCTGACTTTGTGTGCATGTTAGTGTGAGTTTCAGGTTAGGAAGAGGATGCCTTATCGCTTGGACGTGTACGAAGCTACTTGAACGGTGAAGGGCATACGTGGATGGAAGAATGTACTTTGAACAATTTGATTTTAAATAGTTTTATGAATTACATTAAAATTGTTGTTGGGCAAAATTCCCGGGTTTTAGGGAACTTATCTTACGATTTATGTTTTCCGCTGAATTTACACTCTGAGACATTTGTTTTAATGGAAGAAACCGTTTTCAAGTTTAATTATTTTAATAATTGTTTTGTATGAATACCAACTGTGGGGTTCCCGGGGTTCGAGGCCTTACACAAGTGTACTTTTGTTAAGACAATATTCGATGATGTGTAATGCAATGCATGAAGTTTTAATGATTTCGCGAAAAGTTATAATGAACTCTGATTTTAGAACTCTGTATATGAGTAAATCCAACGCTAAAGTAGGGTTCCGGGATCGGGGCATTACAGGACCAGACCCTTATAATATCTGAGATGATAGGGACCAGACCCTTATAATATCTGAGATGATAGGGACCAGACCCTCATAATATCTGAGATGATAGGGACCAGACCCTTATAATATCTGAGATGTTTAAGATAGAATAGCTTATGGTATACCATTGGGTTTATGAAAGAAAGTATGTAAGTACGTATGCATGTATATAAAGTATGTGTGAAATAAGTAATAGAAAAGTAAGGTATGAATACGTATCTTCGGACGCGTATGAGTAAGGATAGGAATGTATTGTATGTAAATTGATTAACTAGAACTCACTCAGCGTAGCTGACTTTTAGTATGCACGCAGGCAAATAGGTTGAGGCAGCTGGCTTGAGGAAGGACACATGGCACGAGCTAAAAAGAATGGCATCTATGAAGAAGTGTTATGACTATTTTATGTTATGTTATGAAAAGACAATTTCTATGTTAAGACAAAAATGAATGTTTATAATGTGATGTTTGAAGATTTAAAATATTCCGTGAAAGTTTAAATTAACTCTGATTTTAGAACTGTGTTTATGAGTAAATTCAACACCAAAGTAGGGTTACCGGGAACGGGGCCTTACAAATTGGTATCAGAGCATAAGTTCTAGAGAAATAAGCATCCTACATGCTTAGACTCGAACAGAGAATGTGACTTAAGGAAGAAAAGAAAGAAGATGCCAGTCCAAGAATGCCATGTGTCTCCCAAGCAAGCTTAGAAAGCGATCACCTTATGTAAGTTGATCCTGTGTATAGTAAAGAATGAGTAAGAAAGCTAACTTAATAACTAGATATAGAAATGCTTGTTATATGTGACGATGTGAAATGTACGATTGCCTAATTGTTATAAGTAGAACCTAGCACAAGTGGACTCACAAAGGGAAGTGTAAAGGACATGGAGAGTAACGTGATCAGTTAATCACAACTGGCCACTGTTATTACCTGTTAGCCTTACAATCCTCATTCTAAATATTTTCTGTAGTGACGATGTTTGTGTTTCCTATAGAATACAAATGGCTGGTACTAAAAAGACTGCTGCACGAGCCGACGTGGTAGACCATGTGTTACCCAAGTAGCCCCTGAGCAACCAATTATCTAGTCTGATGAAGACAGAAGCGTGACTGTGCGAGACGAAGGGAATCGGCTTGACCCGGCGATTCAAGCTGCTATTACTCAAGCAGTAGCTGCTGCACTACAGCATCTTCAACAGGAAAAGCCAATTGGGAGTCGTGCGGGAACTGTTGAGGAGATTGGAGCGGGTAGTAAAACAGACGAAGATGCTGAGAAAGAGGGATCAAGTGAAGGTGGGTCTGTGAAGGCCAATGATGGTAAGAAAGGCCGAGGTGGGTGCAGCTACAGGTTGTTTAAGGCTTGTGACCCGCCAAAGTTTTCTGGTACAGGGGATGCAATCGCTACTCTCCAATGGATAACCGCAATGGACAAGTTTATCCGAATTAGTGAGTGTCGCCCCGACCAAGCAGTGGGTTTTGCTACCCAGTCGTTTGGGGATGAAGCTATGTTTTGTGGGAGATGGTAGAGCAAAGGAAGACTGTTGTTGAGATCAAGGCCATGAAGTGGGAAGGTTTGAAGGAAATGGTCATGAAGAAGTTTTGTGCTGATGCTGAAGTCGAAAGGGCGGAGATGAAGTTCCTGAATTTGAGGGCAGGGTCGACGACACTCGGCGAGTACACTACCGAGTTTAACCGTATGTCAAGGCTGGTGCCTGATATGGTGAACACTGAGGCTAAGAGAATCAAGTGCTACTTGAGGGGGCTACCACAAACTGTCCGCACCTTTGTCCGGGTTAGTAAACCTGCTACTTTTGATTCCGCTGTCGAACTTGCAGAAATGGTTTATGACGACCTGGCCATGGATGACGTGGTGATGGAAGAGCAGAAGGAGAAGAAGTGGGTTGCTCCTGCCAAACAACCTAGTACTCAAATGTGGAACCTCTAAGGTAAGAAGCAAAAGGTGTGGGAGAAAAAGCCATGCAAGACTTGTGGAAAAATGCATGGTGGTGAGTTCAAATGGGGTAAAGGTAGTGATGTGTGCTACAAGTGTGGGAAGACCCACGGAGGGGAATGCAAGCAAGGATCGAATGCCTGCTACAAATGTGGAAAGATGGGGCATTACGCTAACGAACGCAACACGAAACCCGCCTGTTACAAATGTGGAGAAACGGGTCATATGGCAAGGGAGTGCACAGAAGGTGAAGCTAGGGGAAGCGGTAAGAAAGATGCTGAGCAGGCTAGGCCAAGGACCAGAGACTACATGTTGACACAAGAACAAGCCAAACAAATCCTAGATGTCGTGACAGGTACATTTCTAGTAAACGGTATTTCAGCTTCCGTATTGTTTGACTCTGGTGCGACCAGGAGTTTCGTAGCTACCCAGTTTTGTAAGATAGCTAAGATGAAATGTTGTCGTGTGCCTGAAACTTTTATGGTAGAAACCGCTAACGAGACCTCAGTTAAAATTATGAGATTGGTTAAGAATTGTAAGATAGAATTGGAAGGACACGAATTCCCTGCTACCTTGTATGTTTTAACCTTAGGAGGATTCGATGTAGTATTGGGGATGGATTGGCTGTCTGAATTCGAAGCATAGATATTGTGCAGGAGTAGATTGATAAGAATGAAGTCTTCGGATGGTGGTACAGTAACGGTTTATGGTGATAGAGAAAGTACAGGGCTTAACGTCATTTCGGTGATAAAAGCCGAAGGTTTGTTAAGGCGAGGGTGCAGTGCCTACCTGGCGTATGTTGTCAAAGCTACGGCCGAGACAAGGGAAGTGAAAGACGTTCCTGTAGTGTGTAACTACCCGGAAGTATTTCCCGAGGACCTTCCAGGGTTACCACCGGAGCGAGAAGTGGAATTCCAGATAGAATTGATACCAGGAGCACAGCCCGTCGCGAAAGCACCTTACCGTTTGGCGCCGTCTGAGATGAAGGCAACTGCAAGAACTCCTCGACAAGGGTTTCATAAGTCCGAGTGTTTCCCCGTGGGGCGCGCCAGTGTTATTCGTTAAGAAGAAAGATGGGAGTATGAGAATGTGCATCGACTACAAGGAGTTGAATATGCTTACCGTGAAGAATAGATATCCGTTGCCCCGGATTGATGATTTGTTTGATCAGTTGCAAGGTGCTAGTTGGTTCTCACGAATAGACCTTAGATCGGGTTACCATCAACTGAAGGTGAAAGAGGCGGACATCCCTAAGACAGCATTTCGGACGCAGTACGGACACTACGAATTCCTTATGGACATGATGAACAGGGTATGTCAGCCGATGTTAGACAAGAAGGTTATCGTTTTCATTGACGATATATTAATTTATTCAAAGACTGAGTCTGACCATGCTGAGCACCTGAGGGAAGTATTGGAAGTTTTGAAGAAGGAGAAATTGTATGCAAAGTTCTCAAAGTGCGCATTTTGGTTGTGAGAGGTGCAGTTTCTAGGTCATATAATCAATTCAGAGGGGATTACTGTGGACCCAGCCAAGATTGAAGCGATAAAGAATTGGAAGACTCCGCGAAACCCGACCGAGATACGCAGTTTCCTAGGGTTAGCTGGCTATTATAGGAGATTCATTCTGGGCTTCTCTAAGATAGCCGCACCATTGACAGGTATGACCCGAAGGACTGTGGTGTTTGATTAGGGTAGGTGGCAAAAAGAGGCGTTTGAAGAACTAAAGAAGAGGCTCACGCAAGCTCCAATCCTTGTTCTACCCGATGGAGAAAAAGATTTGGTAGTTTGCACTGATGCTTCATATCAGGGGTTAGGTTACGTGTTGATGAAACGAGGGAAGCTCATAGCTTACGCGTCTAGGCAATTGAAAGTTCACGAACGTACGTACCCGACGCAAGATCTAGAGCTAGCCGCTGTAGTACATGCTCTTAAGATCTGGAGACACTACTTGTATGGTACCAAGTGTACTATATACATGGACCATAAGAGTTTGAAATACTTCTTTGAGCAGAAAGAGCTGAACATGAGGCAGAGAAGGTGGTTAGAACTGATAAAGGATTTTGATTGTGATATCAAGTATTACCCAGGAAAGGCTAATGTGGTTACGGACACCTTAAGCTGGAAGAATGCAGACGTTATCGCGATAGTAAAGTCTTATAAGCTGATAATCAACTCAGATTTCTTTGAAGAGATCAGCGAGGTCCAGTCAGAAGTGTTGGTAGATGAAGAGTTGATGAAGAAAGAAAGGATTTTTGGCCAGCAGAACAAGTTGATAGATAATACCATGGTGTAAAGACCAGGTTTGACCGGATGTGGATCCCACGACATGGGAAACTTAGAGTTCGAATTCTAGATGAGGCCCATAAGTCTCGGTACTCGATTCATCCAGGATCTACCAAGATGTTGCAAGACTTGAAGAAAGACTACTGGTGGCCGAATATGAAGAATGAAGTAGTAGATTATGAATGTAAGTGTTTAACTTGCCTACAGGTTATGGTCGAACACCAGAAACCGTATGGAAAGACGCAGCCGTTGGAGATACCAGAATGGAAGTGGGAACACATCACCATGGATTTCATAACTAAGCTACCGCGTACAACTAGAAGTCATGATACCATATGGGTGATTGTGGATCGTTTGACTAAGAGTGCTCACTTTTTTCCTATACGAGAGGCTGTCTCGTCAGAAACGTTGGCAAACGTGTTCGTCAAAGAAGTGGTTACAAAGCATGGGGTACCGTTATCGATTGTGTCAGACAGGGATACCCGCTTTACTTCAAGATTCTGGAAGAAGTTCCACGAAGCCATGGGAACAAGACTAAACATCAGCACGGCGTATCACCCTCAAACAGATGGGCAATCTGAAAGGACTATCCAAACCCTTGAGGATATGCTACGTGCTTATGTGTTATACTTTGGAGGAAGTTAGGATGATCATCTGCACTTGGCAGAATTCTCTTACAACAACAGTTATCATTCAGGTATCGGCATGCCTCCTTTCGAAATGCTGTATGGAAGTCGTTGTAGAACTCCTGTTTGTTGGGGAGAGGTTGGTCAAAAGGAGATTGGAAGTTTGGAAGTGGTGTAAGAAACCTCTTCGAAGTTTGATCAGATTAAGGCCAAGATGAAAGCTGCTCAAGACCACCAGAAGTCATATGCGAACAAGCGGAGACGGCCCATTGAGTTTGATGTTGGAGACCACGTGATGCATAAAGTCTCACCTTGGAAGGGGATTATTCGTTTTAGAAAAAGGGGAAAGTTGAGTCCAAGGTACATAGGACCGTTCAAGATCGTGGCCCGTGTGGGTGAAGTGGCTTACAAGCTTGATCTACCCGATGAGCTGGAAGGAATCCACTCTACCTTTCATGTTTCTCACTTGAGGAAATGTCTAGCTGACGACACATCCCATGTGCCACTGTTGGACATCGAGGTGGACGAGCAATTCAATTATGACGAGCAGCACATTGAGATAGTCGACCGCAAGGAGAAGCGGCTTCGTCGTAAAGTTATTCCCCTAGTAAAAGTGATATGGAAGTATCGTAAGGGATCGGATGCCACTTTGGAAGTTGAAGAAGAGATGCGCAAGTTTTACCAGCATTTGTTTAGTAGTAATGGTTAGGTTTCGGGGACGAAACCTCTTTTAAGGAGGGTGGACTTGTAACATCCAACTTTTGTTAAATAATAAATGACGGAATGTTTTGTTATTAACTGTGTGTCGTTAAGTTAGTCGTGTGTTAAGTGTTTGGTTAATATTTGGATTTGTAATTGTGAGTGGGTTGTGGGGCCCATGGCCCCCTATATAAGCCTAAGCCCTCCACCCTTTCACCATTTTGTTACCTTTCACCACACACACACACACTCAAGAACACACACACATGTTCTCTCTACATTCCGGATCCAAATCCGTGCAAAAAAAGGAAGAATCTCGTGTGTAGACATCATCAAATAGCAAGAATCACGTCCAGATCTACGTATTGTCCTGGTTAAGTTTTATGGTTAGAATCGGCATGCCAACAGATATAATGATAGATCGGGTTGTAAAATGTAAGAAAAATATAAACTTGGTAAGTTATAACCTCTTGGGTGCACTTAAAGATAAAAAGGTGGCGTTTGGACTATGAGAGATATGAGTTCAGGATCAGATGAATGGGGTCAGAATGTGTCAAAAGTTGGGAAAGAGTAAAAAATCAGGTCCTGAGGAAGAGTCACGAAATAAAATGGCTTTAAAATGGTAAAAACAAAGAAAGGAAGGAATTTCGCTTTGCTCAGCCATGAAAAGCGAAACAGGTATTTCGCTTCGCTCAGCCATGAGAAGCTAAACAGGTATTTCGCTTCGCTCAGACGTGAGAAGTGAAAAAGTTATGCGAAGCGAAAATCTATGCAAAATTCCTCCCGTGCGAAATTGTTTAAGTTGTTATTAAAATGTGACCCGATTCAATTTCTGGTGCGCTTTTGTTTAAGGACCTATTAACGAAAATAAAATATTTTCGAGCTGACCTGGCAGCTCAACCCCAGCCAGGGGCTCTATCCCTTGGACCCTGCTAGGGGCGCTGCCCCCGGACCCCCGTTAGTTGAGAGTTTCATTATCTTAGATGTAGGAATTAGTAGTAATGGATGATTGACACGCGTAATGTATTGTACAGTTAGCCGTGCACAACTTAAGAAGGGCATTACCATTAACGGCGAGAGAAACCGACTCCAGGTGAGTTCTAGCCCATATCCTTGTTATGTTTTCGGGGCTGTGTGCATACTCCTATGTGGCAGTTAAAATGCTTATCTTAAGTGACAGGTATAGGATACGTGTATGCTCGTGCATTGAATGTTATTACTATATGATGGTTATGTGAATGAATGTGTATGTAAATATTATATGCATAAGACAAGTAAAGTATGCGCTTATGATAGGGACCAGACCCTTATAATATCTGAGATGATAGGGACCAGACCTTTATAATATCTGAGATGATAGGGACCAGACCCTCATAATATCTAAGATAATAGGGACCAGACCCTTATAATATCTTAGATGATAGAGACCTGTAACATCCGTATTACGAGATAACTAATTAAAAGAAAATTATTGTTTCGCATGTGTCGCTCTTTTAATTGTGTGCATGTTTATTTTGGATAAGGATTAGGATTGGTGGAGGAAGTGGGTGGTGGGGTCCATAGCCCTATATGTAAGGCGATTCTCCCCACCCTCCCCCCCATCCCTTCACCATTTCCTTTCCAAAGCAAACACACACACTAGCTACAACACACACATACTCTCTTAAGATCCGAATCCGAATCTTGGTGATCAAGTGTCTTCAAACAACAAGAACACGTCTAGAGCCTTGTATTTTCCGATCTGAACTCGAAGACGAAGCAAAAGGTAGGTTTCGGTTTAAATGGTTAAGTTTCATGGTTAGAATCGGCATGCCAACAGATATAAGGATAGGTCGGGTTGTGAAATGTAAGAAAAATATAAACGTGGTTAGTTATAACCACTTGGGTGCACTTTAAGATAAAAAGGTTGCGTTTGGACTATGAGAGATATGGGTTCAGGATCAGGTGCATGGGTCAGAATGTGTCGAAAATTGTGAAAGAGTAAAAAATCAGGTATTTCGCTTCGTTCAGCCATGAGAAGCAAAACAGGTATTTCGCTTCGCTCAGCCATGAGAAGCGAAACAGGTATTTCGCTTCGCTCAGCCGTGAGAAGCAAAAAAGTTATGCGAAGCGAAATTCTATGCGAAATTCCTCCCATGCGAAATTGTTTAAGTTATTAAAATGTGACCCGATTCAATTTCTGATGCGTTTTTGTTAAAGGACCTATTAACGAAAATAAAATTTTTACGAGCTGACCTGGCGGCTCAACCCCTGCCAGGGGCTCTGCCTCTTGGACCCTGCTAGGGGCTGTCGCCCCTAGACCCGGCTACCAAGGGCGCTGCCCCCGGACCCCCGTTAGTTGAGAGTTTCATTATCTTAGACGTAGGAATTAGTGATGATTGACACGCGTAATGTATTGTAAAGTTAGCCGTGCTCAACTTAAGAAGGGCATTACCATTAACGGCAAGAGAAACCGACTCCAGGTGAGTTCTAGCCCCATATCCTTGTTATGTTTTCGGGGCTGTGTGCATACTCCTATGTGGCAGTTAAAATGCTTATCTTAAGTGACAGGTATAGGATACGTGTATGCTCGTGCATTGAATGTTATTACTATATGATGGTTATGTGAATGAATGTGTATGTAAATATTATATGCATAAGACAAGTAAAGTATGCGCTTATGATAGGGACCAGACCCTTATAATATCTGAGATGATAGGGACCAGACCCTTATAATATCTAAGATGATAGGGACCAGACCCTCCAGACCCTTATAATATCTGAGATGATAGGGACCTGTAACATCCGTATTACGAGATTATTAAATAAAAGAAAATTATTGTTTCGTGTGTGTCGCTCGTTTAATTGTGTGCGTGTTTATTTTGGATAAGGATTAGGATTGGTGAAGGAAGTGGGTGGTGGGGTCCGTAGCCCTCTATATAAGGCCATTCCCCCACCCCCCCATCCCTTCACCATTTCCTTCCCAAAACACACACACACACACTCCCTAGAACACACACATACTCTCTCAAAATCCGAATCCGAATCCGGGCTAAAGTAAGGAAGATCTTGGTGATCAAGTGTCTTCAAACAACAAGAACACGTCCAGATCATCGTATTGTCCGGATCTGAACTAGAACCCGAAGCAAAAGTTAGGTTTCGGTTTAAATGGTTAAGTTTTATGGTTAGAATCGGCATGCCAACAGATATAAGGATAGATCGGTTGTGAAATGTAAGAAAAATATAAACGTGGTAAGTTATAACCTCTTGGGTGCACTTTATGATAAAAAGGTGGCGTTTGGACTTTGAGAAATATGGGTTCAGGATCAGGTGCATGGGGTCAGAATGTGTCGAAAATTGAGAAAGAGTAAAAAATCAGGTATTTCGCTTCGCTCAGCCATGAGAAGCGAAACAGGTATTTCGCTTCGCTCAGCCATGAGAAGCGAAACAGGTATTTCGCTTCGCTCAGCCGTGAGAAGCGAAAAAGTTATACGGAGCGAACTTCTATGCGAAATTCCTCCTCTGCGAAATTGTTTAAGTTTTTAAAATATGACCCGATTCAATTTCTGATGCGTTTATGTTAAAGGACCTATTAACGAAAATAAAATTTTTACGAGCTGACCTGGCAGCTCAACCCCTGCCAGGGGCTCTGCCTCTTGGACCCTGCTAGGGGCTGTCGCCCCTAGACCTGGCTACCAGAGTCGCTGCCCCCGGACCCCCATTAGTTGAGAGTTTCATTAACTTAGATGTAGGAAGTAGTAGTAATGGATGATTGACACGCGTAATGTATTGTATAGTTAGCCATGCACAATTAAGAAAGGGCATTACCATTAACGGCGAGAGAAACCGACTCCAGGGGAGTTCTAGCCCCATTTCCTGGTTATGTTCTCGGGGTTGTGTGCATACTCCTATGTGGCAATTAAAATGCTTATCTTAAGTGATAGGTATAGGATACGTGTACGCTCGTGCATTGAATGTTATTACTATTTGATGGTTATGTGAATGAATGTGTATGTAAATATTATATGCATAAGACAAGTAAACTATGCGCTTATGATAGGGACCAGACCCTTATAACATCTGAGATGATGGGGACCAGACCCTTATAATATCTGAGATGATAGGGACCTGTAACATCCGTATTACGAGATTATTAAATAAAAGAAAATTATTGTTTCGTGTGTGTCGCTCATTTAATTGTGTGCGTGTTTATTTTGGATAAGGATTAGGATTGGTGAAGGAAGTTGTTGGTGGGGTCCATAGCCCTCTATATAAGGCCATTCCCCCCCCCCCCATCCCTTCACCATTTCCTTCCCAAAACACACACACACACTCCCTAGAACACACACATACTCTCTCAAGATCCGAATCCGAATCCGGGCTAAAGTAAGGAAGATCTTGGTGATCAAGTGTCTTCAAACAACAAGAACATGTCCGGATCCTCGTATTGTCCAGATCTGAACTCGAACTCGAAGCAAAAGGTAGGTTTCAGTTTAAATGATTAAGTTTTATGGTTAGAATCGGCATGCCAACATATATAATGATAGATCGGGTTGTGAAATGTAAGAAAAATATAAACTTGGTAAATTATAACCTCTTGGGTGCACTTTAAGATAAAAAGGTGGTGTGACATTTGAGCCAAAACAAGGTACACCTCAGTACGTATTTACCGATTAAGCAAATAAACGCCTTTTGCGTAACAAACGAACGACTAATCGAACGGGTCGGGTTATGACCCAGGTATCTCGGGGGGGGGGGGCATCTATAAGTGATATACTATCTATACAAGCTAAAATATTAGAAATATGGCTTTAGTTTGATAGCAAACAAGTTAAACGAAAACATGCTCGTTTAACTACCCGTTATAGATTTAAACGCGAAAGATAGTTACAAACCAAGCATTGTATCATCCGATAAGCCGAAAAAGACTTAGCAAACACTTAATTAAAATGTTTTAAGCGATCCGTGAAAATATTTTTGATTTTTACAAACATATAGTATGTTTTTATAATTTTACACAAAACTAGCCGAAAAACACTCGTTTTCGCGTTGTTTAACGTACCCGATAAGTTTTTCACGCCAAAAACCGAACCCGAACTAAATTTGGACCGGGCTTTTCGCATTTGGGCTTGAGAAACCAGGTTATTAGGCCAAAACAGCCCAAAGGGGAGGCCCATGGGTTCCGGCCGCAGCCGCCACCCCACCCCCTTATTTTTCCTTTTCACATATAAACTAGATCCAAGACATTTTCAACATAATTTCTTGAAAACTCTAGACACAACTTCTGCTCCATCCAGAAAACCTTCAAACCCTAAGGTAAGGAGCTTAAATAAGTAGCTTTTATACTTGTTTAAACTTGTTTAATACCATAAAAACATGTCTTGATTACTAACAATCATTCCTAACCGTGTAAAAATCCTAAAAATGGTCCATAAACATGTTTTGATCATACACATAGTAAGGAACCTGTTTTGATAGTTTTTTTGGCCATAAACACGGATTAAAGGGTTGAAACGGCGTTTTTACGGTTCAAAAGTTCGTTTTTGTGCACTAGCCGAAACCCTGAGTTAAGAGCTGTTATGTTGATGAAAAATTGCTTGGTTTGTGATATAGGACTTGTACCTAGCTTTCTTAGAAGCACAAGAACCTGAAACTTGATTGAAAAGTCGGAAACGAGCCAAACCCGCTAAGGTAATGCCGAAACACTCGCTTACGGGCTATTTAGGTTAAGGTTGTGATGTGCATAATTTTAGGCCTTGAAATTTTTCAAGAAAATCAGGGACCATGTCAATGAGTCCCTGTTAAAATTTGGTAATTTTTCGACTATCCGAGAATATTTGGCGAATTTATTACCGAATTGGGACGTTTATTTGGAAAAAATAGCTAAAATACTTCAAAAATTATGAACTTTTTCTGGTATCTCAGATTTTATGTATTTTGATCACATATGAATTTTAGGATCGTTTGGAGAAGTTTAAAGGTGTTTTTTTTTATATGCGTTCGTGTGAATTTTATAGCCGAATTTGGGCCGAAAAGAATATTGCACGAACTTTTTACATTCTGGAATTGATACTGGTTTATTTGGGACATGATTTGAGCATTCAGGAATTTTTGTTGAATTTTTGGAAATTATTTGGGGTAAACTGACGATTTTCAGGCGAAATATAGCTGATAAAATGAATTTTTATAAATTAATAAATCAGTAAATAAATTCCAGAAATATTTTTATAAAAATCTACATATTTTAGTTGATAAGTGGTTAAATTTTCATAAATTAATGATTAACGGTTAATTAATTATTCTAATTTAAAGATGAAACAAATTCAGTTTTTATAAAAACCGGCAAGTTCGCGACTAGTGAATCTGCGGGAATATCAAAACACCAAGAGTGATCAAAAATCATATTTTTGGACTAATTAAGTAAAAATGAACTTTTCTATGAGAAACCTGGACAATCGGGGTGGATTGTGCGCGTTTCTTCTCAAATCAAACTGAATAAACGGAAACGGGCCCCGTGGCTAATCCGGGACCCTAATAGGTGATCCTTCTTTATAACTTAATCATTTTATTAACCAATACATTTACTCAAGATTATTTTCCCATAAGTGTTTTCTGAACGCGTAAACGAGCAACTTGGCCCAGCTAGGAAAACGGGGGTCTGAGCCAAATTCGGTTTTAAGTATTAGACATTAGACAACATCACAACCTAAGCCTATTGCCACTTTCTGGGCGTTCCAGCTACACCCAGATTAGTTATACAGCCCAGTTTAGTATTGAGATTATAATAATATTAAAATATTAATATTATTATAATATTGATTATAGGAACTACTGATAACTGACCGAACAAACCACAAGCTGATACAGTACTGATTATCTACTAAACCGTGAGTTTCATGACCCCACTTTTAAACTGTTTTGTGAACTTTTGGGGTGAAAGCATGTTTGATTACATATACTTATCTGTAACATGTAATGATGTGAATTATCTAAGTGCTAACACACGAAAGTCCCCACGATCACAGAGATTAACTTCGAGCCGGTGGCTTGTGAATAGTACGATTGGTTTGACAAACCCAGGCGGGGCCAGCACGGTTGCTGAGACATTATCCCGTTTGCACATGTCCATATTTCATTTTTACGAACCAGCTATGTAGTGTTAGACATAGCTACCGGGGCATGATGTGGGCGGAAAGGGGCCACAGTGGTTGATTGAGCGTGGGAAATGGATGCACGCAGCACGAACAGTCCAGGCTTCACTGTAGCTTAGCATAATTACATCACATACATCATTTACATACATACATACTTATTTCTTGATTACAAGTGTTGACTTGTGAATACTCATTACTGATTTCTTGAAACTCGTGAAACTCACCAACTCTAGTAGTTGACCCGTTTTAAACTACTTTTCAGGTGTACCTAAATCGGAGTAATTTGGTGACCTGTTACTTCCCTGAGGTGTGTGGTTGATGCTACGTGAATAGAAGCAAGGGCGATAGTAGTAAGAATGTATAGTTAACGAACTAGTTTTGTCTGTATCGCCTAGACTGTAAAACAATGATAGAACAAAGAAATGTAATATATTGTAAATTAGTTTTTAATGTTTCTTTATAAACAATGGGTTGATATCAGAGGTGTCTGTTACATTCCCGTTTTACGCTTCCGCATGGTGCTAGTCGGGGTGTGACAGGTGGCGTTTGGACTATGAGAGATATGGGTTCAGGATCAGGTGCATGGGGTCAGAATGTGTCGAAAGTTGAGAAAGAGTAAAAAATCAGGTCCTGGGGAAAATTCACGAAGTAAAATGGCTTTAAAATGGTAAAAACGAAAAAAGGAAGGAATTTCGCTACGCTATTCTATGAGAAGCGAAACAGGTATTCACGAACTTGAATTTTCTGTGTTTTGTCTGTTCGAGCACAAGATTTGACTTGATTGATTTTCTAAACGTTCTTGAGCATACTGATTCTCATGAGTATACAGTATGGCACATTTGAAGATCAAGGTATGTTCCCTCGCACATCTCTCCGAATGATAGGCAGAAAGGCAACTATCCAGTCATACACGAGCCTGTTGTTTTGGTCACACAAAATTATTTTACAAAGTAACTGAGCAGTTATATCGAAACCATTAACGTATAATAACTTACAAAAAAATAAATAAGAAATAAAAAAATAATAAAAACTTCAAGTAAAGTATTACATATATATAATAAATTTAAATATATTTAGAATTAAAGGGGGACCAAGCGAACTACAAGGGTGGGGAACTCAAATAAGTCCTTAACACCCTTAATGTAAGGCATGTAAGTCCGGATGACAAGTAAGTCCAACGTTCAACCTTGAAGTCTGATTAACAAATAAACCTGCTTAAATACCAAACTATTTTGACCAAGGCATCAGGAGGTTGAAGTCAAATTGGGGTAACTTGGAGAAAACCAAATAAGCCTTGAGAAGAGATTAGGGACAACCTGAAGTCTATCATGTTGACCATTCTTCCCTTATGCTTTAATTGAACCTTAAGCACATCACTGATGTCATGATAATCATGCTAATTGCTAATACCCTAATGTCAACCTGACATAAGTCATAATAAGGCCGATTGTGAAATGTTGTGAAAGTTATTAAACAATCTGATCCCATGTTGAGATCTTTCTGAAAATGTTTTGAAAAGAATATAAGCTGAATTTTGATCTCTTGTTCACCTTGAATTTTTGCTTGAATTCACACAGTGGTACAGAACGATGTATCTTGTTGATGTGAGCAAAGTTTGTGTGTGAAACTTGTCTAGCTAGATAGACATGTGCTGTTATGATTGAAATGAAATCTGTATTGACCTGTGAATTGACTTTATACTTGATATTGCAATTGGTGACTCTTCGAGCATAGTGTTATGCTTTAAAGACTTCTCTAAGTGTTTCGAGCGTAGATATCACATTTGCAAATCTTCGAGCACGATGATATGCTATGACATCTTTTCCAAGTGTGTCGCGCATACACAACATCTTTACACTATTCGAGCACATTGTAAATGACTGATTGCTGATGTTAAGGTTTTCGAGTACGCGTGTCTGTTTGAGACTTGAATTTTCTGTGTTTTGTCTGTTCGAGCACAAGATTTGACTTGATTGATTTTCTAAATGTTCTTTAGCATACTGATTCTCATGAGTATACAGTATGGCACATTTGAAGATCAAGGTATGTTCCCTCGCACATCTCTCCGAATGATAGGCAGAAAGGCAACTATCCAGTCATACACGAGCCTGTTGTTTTGGTCACACAAAATTATTTTACAAAGTAACTGAGCAGTTATATCGAAACCATTAACGTATGATAACTTACAAAAAAAATAAATAAGAAATAAAAAAATAATAAAAACTTCAAGTAAAGTATTACATATATATAATAAATTTAAATATATTTAGAATTAAAGGGGGACCAAGCGAACTACAAGGGTGGGGAACTCAAATAAGTCCTTAACACCCTTAATGTAAGGCATGTAAGTCCGGATGACAAGTAAGTCCAACGTTCAACCTTGAAGTCTGATTAACAAATAAACCTGCTCAAATACCAAACTATTTTGACCAAGGCATCAGGAGGTTGAAGTCAAATTGGGGTGACATGGAGAAAACCAAATAAGCCTTGAGAAGAGATTAGGGACAACCTGAAGTCTATCATGTTGACCATTCTTCCCTTATGCTTTAATTGAACCTTAAGCACATCACTGATGTCATGATAATCATGCTAATTGCTAATACCCTAATGTCAACCTGACATAAGTCATAATAAGGCCGATTGTGAAATGTTGTGAAAGTTATTAAACAATCTGATCCCATGTTGAGATCTTTCTGAAAATGTTTTGAAAAGAATATAAGCTGAATTTTGATCTCTTGTTCACCTTGAATTTTTGCTTGAATTCACACAGTGGTACAGAACGATGTATCTTGTTGATGTGAGCAAAGTTTGTGTGTGAAACTTGTCTAGCTAGATAGACATGTGCTGTTATGATTGAAATGAAATGTGTATTGACCTGTGAATTGACTTTATACTTGATATTGCAATTGGTGACTCTTCGAGCATAGTGTTATGCTTTAAAGACTTCTCTAAGTGTTTCGAGCATATATATCACATTTGCTAATCTTCGAGCACGATGATATGCTCTGACATCTTTTCCAAGTGTGTCGCGCATACACAACATCTTTACACTATTCGAGCACATTGTAAATGACTGATTGCTGATGTTAAGGTTTTCGAGTACGCGTGTCTGTTTGAGACTTGAATTTTCTGTGTTTTGTCTGTTCGAGCACAAGATTTGACTTGATTGATTTTCTAAATGTTCTTGAGCATACTGATTCTCATGAGTATACAGTATGGCACATTTGAAGATCAAGGTATGTTCCCTCGCACATCTCTCCGAATGATAGGCAGAAAGGCAACTATCCAGTCATACACGAGCCTGTTGTTTTGGTCACACAAAATTATTTTACAAAGTAACTGAGCAGTTATATCGAAACCATTAACGTATGATAACTTACAAAAAAAATAAATAAGAAATAAAAAAATAATAAAAACTTCAAGTAAAGTATTACATATATATAATAAATTTAAATATATTTAGAATTAAAGGGGGACCAAGCGAACTACAAGGGTGGGGAACTCAAATAAGTCCTTAACACCCTTAATGTAAGGCATGTAAGTCCGGATGACAAGTAAGTCCAACGTTCAACCTTGAAGTATGATTAACAAATAAACCTGCTCAAATACCAAACTATTTTGACCAAGGCATCAGGAGGTTGAAGTCAAATTGGGGTGACATGGAGAAAACCAAATAAGCCTTGAGAAGAGATTATGGACAACCTGAAGTCTATCATGTTGACCATTCTTCCCTTATGCTTTAATTGAACCTTAAGCACATCACTGATGTCATGATAATCATGCTAATTGCTAATACCCTAATGTCAACCTAACTTAAGTCATAATATGGCCGATTGTGAAATGTTGTGAAAGTTATTAAACAATCTGATCCCATGTTGAGATCTTTCTAAAAATGTTTTGAAAAGAATATAAGCTGAATTTTGATCTCTTGTTCACCTTGAATTTTTGCTTGAATTCAAACAGTGGTACAGAACGATGTATCTTGTTGATGTGAGCAAAGTTTGTGTGTGAAACTTGTATAGCTTGATAGACATGTGCTGTTAAGATTGAAATGAAATCTGTATTGACCTGCGAATTGACTTTATACTTGATATTGCTATTGGTGACTCTTCGAGCATAGTGTTACGCTTTAAAGACTTCTCTAAGTGTTTCGAGCATATATATCACATTTGCTAATCTTCGAGCACGGTGATATGCTCTGACATCTTTTCCAAGTGTGTCGAGCATACACAACATCTTTACACTATTCGAGCACATTGTAAATGACTGATTGCTGATGTTAAGGTTTTCGAGTACGCTTGTCTGTTTGAGACTTGAATTTTCTGTGTTTTGTCTGTTCGAGCACAAGATTTGACTTGATTGATTTTCTAAATGTTCTTGAGCATACTGATTCTCATGAGTATACAGTATGGCACATTTGAAGATCAAGGTATGTTCCCTCGCACATCTCTCCGAATGATAGGCAGAAAGGCAACTATCCAGTCATACACGAGCCTGTTGTTTTGGTCACACAAAATTATTTTACAAAGTAACTGAGCAGTTATATCGAAACCATTAACGTATGATAACTTACAAAAAAAATAAATAAGAAATAAAAAAATAATAAAAACTTCAAGTAAAGTATTACATATATATAATAAATTTAAATATATTCAGACTTAAAGTGGGACCAAGCGAACTACAAGGGTGGGGAACTCAAATAAGTCCTTAACACCCTGAATGTAAGGCATGTAAGTCGGATGACAAGTAAGTCCAACGTTCAACCTTTTGGTATGATTAATAAATAAACCTGCTCAAATACTAAACTATTTTGACCAAGGCATCAGGAGGTTGAAGTCAAATTGGGGTGACATGGAGAAAACCAAATAAGCCTTGAGAAGAGATTAGGGACAACCTGAAGTCTATCATGTTGACCATTCTACCCTTATGCTTTAATTGAACCTTAAGCACATCACTGATGTCATGATAATCATGCTAATTGCTAATACCCTAATGTCAACCTAACTTAAGTCATAATATGGCCGATTGTGAAATGTTGTGAAATTTATTAAACAATCTGATCCCATGTTGAGATCTTTCTAAAAATGTTTTGAAAGAATATAAGCTGAATTTTGATCTCTTGTTCACCTTGAATTTTTGCTTGAATTCAAACAGTGGTACAGAACGATGTATCTTGTTGATGTGAGCAAAGTTTGTGTGTGAAACTTGTATAGCTTGATAGACATGTGCTGTTAAGATTGAAATGAAATCTGTATTGACCTGTGAATTGACTTTATACTTGATATTGCTATTGGTGACTCTTCGAGCATAGTGTTACGCTTTAAAGACTTCTCTAAGTGTTTTGAGCATAGATATCACATTTGCTAATCTTCGAGCACGGTGATATGCTCTGACATCTTTTCCAAGTGTGTCGAGCATACACAACATCTTTACACTATTCGAGCACATTGTAAATGACTGATTGCTGATGTTAAGGTTTTCGAGTACGCGTGTCTGTTTGAGACTTGAATTTTCTGTGTTTTGTCTGTTCGAGCACAAGATTTGACTTGATTGATTTTCTAACTGTTCTTGAGCATACTGATTCTCATGAGTATACAGTATGGCACATTTGAAGATCAAGGTATGTTCCCTCGCATATCTCTCCGAATGATAGGCAGAAAGGCAACTATCCAGTCATACACGAGCATGTTGTTTTGGTCCCACAAAATTATTTTACAAAGTAACTGATGTGTTGTAAAACACACGTATTTTCCGCGCCTTTTACCGTTGTATTTTATTGTATTTCATGTAGTTTAACTCGTTTATTATACGTTTTACATATTTTTAATAATCATGTAGGTTTGGGTTACAAGAAAGAAAGAAACCGGACTTTGAAAGCAGTTTACGAGCCTTTCACGCATATTCTTTCAAGTATACTCAAGGCCCGGCCCATATGCTTCATGGAGGCCCAAGTCTTACAACATATTATAATATAAAAAAAAAGAAAAAAAACCCTAGCCCTAGACCATTCTGCCGATCGCAACAAGAGGCAGCCAAGGGAGAGAGCTTCAAATCTTTTTTCGGTTTGGGTTTTGAAGGTGTTTTCGGCTTAGGAAGGAAGAATACACAAGAATCTAGCCTCGGGAAGGTTCGACATCAGTCTACACAGCAAGGAACGGCCGGGAATTCATCATATATCCTTCATCTTTTCATATTGTTCATTACTTTGATTATCTTGTTCAATTGTTTACTAGTTTTTGCAATTGATTTAGAGATTGAATTGTTTATGAGTATTGTTAATTGTTGAATGATATTTGAGATGATTAGTAGGAGTTTTATGATGTTTTATTTGATCATTAGCTGCTGTCCAAAAACTATGTTCGGTTAATCTTGTTAGTTCTACCTAGGGAAGATGAAAATTGTTGAGTTTTGATGAGTTTAATGGATTGTTCGATGGATGGAATTGAATTGCTATTGTAAAGTTTGATTTGGACTTGAAATAGGTTATGTATAGTGGCTGGAAATTTTGGTTATTCATTGCTTGAACCCCGTGTGTTGGTTAATTAGTTTTGTGTTGATTGATCGGTGCATTGTTTGATTCTAGACTTTGTGTTTAGGGTTTGTTTGCGATAGGAACAACCATAGGGTTTTGTTGCGTGAATTTGTGATTAAAGTACAGCGGTTAAACATCTTTCTTGAGACCGAGAGGTGAGAGGAAGTAGGGTCATCTCATTGCCTTTGCATGCTAGAATAGGGATTGCGCGAGAGCGAGTTCGTTTCTTGTCGGGTTTAGGTGTTTTGAGCGACTAGATGGTCCATTTTGGTCTAGATTAGATTGTTCCTCTATCCTTGGTTGTGTAGTATTCATTACCATTAGGGTCGAGTGTCGGTGAGACCGAGAGGTAATCCTTCATTAGAACACGTTAGCAATTGTTTCCCGGTTTGGTCCTTTTTATCGGTTTTAAGTAGTTTAGGCTAGTTGTGTGAGACCGAGAGGTAATCTAGTGAGCCCGAGCAATCCTTAGTCGTGTCATCTTTAGAAACCGATGTCCTGATATTATCCAATCCATTAGCTTGTCAGTTTTACAATTTGATTCAACCCTAGGTAGACGTTTCTCCCATCCGAAGTTAACACCGTCAGTTTTCCGTTAAGTTTTCTATTTTTGGTAACTTTTGTCAGTTAGGTCAGTCAGTCCAGTTAAGTCATTTTATAAAACCAAATTTAAAAATCAAAAATTAATTAATTATTATTTTTAGGTAGGTCGTGTCTAGGGTCGTAATCTTTAGCGTCTTTCGTGTCTTCGTGTTCGATACTCAGACTTCCTAGAGTTATATTACTTGCGACCGGTACACTTGCCGGTTGTGTGTGGTTAGGATTTTCGTTTTAATTAAAGCTTCGTTGTGAGGGTTATCCGACGCACATCAGTAACTGAGCAGTTATATCGAAACCATTAACGTATAATAACTTACAAAAAAAATAATTAAGAAATAAAAAAATAATAAAAACTTCAAGTAAAGTATTACATATATATAATAAATTTAAATATATTCATACTTAAAGGGGGACCAAGCGAACTACAAGGGTGGGGAACTCAAATAAGTCCTTAACACCCTGAATGGAAGGCATGTAAGTCCGGATGACAAGTAAGTCCAACGTACAACCTTGAAGTCTGATTAATAAATAAACCTGCTCAAATACTAAACTATTTTGACCAAGGCATCAGGAGGTTGAAGTCAAATTGGGGTGACTTGGAGAAAACCAAATAAGCCTTGAGAAGAGATTAGGGACAACCTGAAGTCTATCATGTTGACCATTCTACCCTTATGCTTTAATTGAACCTTAAGCACATCACTGATGTCAAGATAATCATGCTAATTGCTAATACCCTAATGTCAACCTGACTTAAGTCATAATAAGGCCGATTGTGAAATGTTGTGAAAGTTATTAAATAATCTGATCCCATGTCGAGATCTTTCTGAAAATGTTTTGAAAAGAATATAAGCTGAATTTTGATCTCTTGTTCACCTTGAATTTTTGCTTGAATTCAAACAGTAGTACAGAACGATGTATCTTGTTGATGTGAGCAAAGTTTGTGTGTGAAACTTGTCTCGCTTGATAGACATGTGCTGTTATGATTGAAATGAAATCTGTATTGACCTGTGATTTGACTTTATACTTGATATTGCTATTGGTGACTCTTCGAGCATAGTGTTACGCTTTAAAGACTTCTCTAAGTGTTTTGAGCATAGATATCACATTTGCTAATCTTCGAGCACGGTGATATGCTTTGACATCTTTTCCAAGTGTGTCGAGCATACACAACATCTTTACACTATTCGAGCACATTGTAAATGACTGATTGCTGATGTTAAGGTTTTCGAGTACGCGTGTCTGTTTGAGACTTGAAATTTCTGTGTTTTGTCTGTTCGAGCACAAGATTTGACTTGATTGATTTTCTAAGTGTTCTTGAGCATACTGATTCTCATGAGTATACAGTATGGCACATTTGAAGATCATGGTATGTTCCCTCACACATCTCTCCGAATGATAGGCAGAAAGGCAACTATCCAGTCATACACGAGCCTGTTGTTTTGGTCGCACAAAATTATTTTACAAAGTAACTGAGCAGTTATATCGAAACCATTACCGTATAATAACTTACAAATAAAATAAATAAGTAATAAAAAATAATAAAAACTTCAAGTAAAGTATTACATATATATAATAAATTTAAATATATTCAGACTTAAAGGGGGACCAAGCGAACTACAAGGGTGGGGAACTCAAATAAGTCCTTAACACCCTGAATGTAATGCATGTAAGTCCGGATGACAAGTAAGTCCAACGTTCAACCTTGAAGTCTGATTAATAAATAAACCTGCTCAAATACTAAACTATTTTGACCAAGGCATCAGGAGGTTGAAGTCAAATTGGGGTGACTTGGAGAAAACCAAATAAGCATTGAGAAGAGATTAGGGACAACCTGAAGTCTATCATGTTGACCATTCTACCCTTATGCTTTAATTGAACCTTAAGCACATCACTGATGTCAAGAAAATCATGCTAATTGCTAATACCCTAACGTTAACCTGACTTAAGTCATAATAAGGCCGATTGTGAAATATTGTGAAAGTTATTAAACAATCTGATCCCATGTTGAGATCTTTCTGAAAATGTTTTGAAAAGAATATAAGCTGAATTTTGATCTCTTGTTCACCTTGAATTCAAAATGTGGTACAGAATGATGTATCTTGTTGATGTGAGCAAAGTTTGTGTGTGAAACTTGTCTAGCTAGATAGACATGTGCAATTATGATTGAAATGAAATCTGTATTGACCTGTGAATTGACTTTATACTTGATATTTCTATTGGTGACTCTTCGAGCATTGTGTTATGCTTTAAAGACTTATCTATGTGTTTCGAGCATAGATATCACATTTGCTAATCTTCGAGCACGGTGATATGCTCTGACATCTTTTCCAAATGTGTCAAGCATACACAACATCTTCATTATTCGAACACATTGTAAATAACTGATTGTTGATGTTAACTTTTCGAGTATGCGTGGTCTGTTTGAAACTTGAATTTTCTGGGTTTTGTCTGTTCGAGCACAAGATTTTACTTGATTGATTTTCTATGTGTTCTTGAGCATACTGATTCTCACGAGTATACTGTATGGCTTACTTGAGTTGTGTTTGCTTAACTGAAATAATCTCGAGTATGATCCTACACTCGAGCATGCGTGATTGTTCACTTTGTTTGATAAATTGATATTTGGTTATCGAGCATGTGTGTACTCGAGCACAACTTGAAATATACTAGAAGATTTGCGATATTTTTCAATGAACATTTCAACTTAATCGTTTGTTTAAGTGTACATCGAACATGACTTACGACAAGTACTCGAGTATAGTGGGAGACAGCTGTCTGTTTGGCTGTATGCTCGAGCAAGGGTGGTAAATTTAATTTGAATTAAATGACAACTGCCGTGCACTAGACGACAAATCAGTATTGTACTAGCCAAATGTTAGGTATAAAAGGGGGACTTAGAAACTTTTTCAACCATTTCATTTCCCTCTTTCAACCTCAAAACAAAACCCTCTTGCTCGTGTATCCCCTACTCACTCAAAAATCTTATCTGTGCTAAATACTTATTCGATCATAACCATTAGCTCTGTTTCGACCTTGGTAAGATATCGATTATCGATTATCGTTTCCCCGAGTCTTGAAATTAGGGTTTCCATTGAGTTTTACTAATTGATTATTTGTTTTGTGCAGGTTCGCAAACTGTTATGGAACAGGTTACTAAAGACAAATTTCTTCTCTAACTACTATCTCTTATTGTTCTGATTTCATGCTAACTGACAATTTTCTATGTTGTAGAACTAATGGCCATGAAATTCAAAAAGAAGCACAATATGTGTGCCCGGTTGGAGATGGACGATGAAAATAGGGAGTTGGAGCTCATGATCAATGTTACACCCCAACCTAAGGCGGAAATGCCGGGGCATGATCTGATTGCTCACAGCTCGAAGATACTATCATGAATATAAGTGATAATATCTAATTAATTATTTTATTCAAAGTATACACACATTATTTAATTACAACAAACAATTTAAATACAAAGAATATAAGCTCAAATAACGATTATCTTGATTATATCCTAAGGTCTTGTCTATGTGTCCAAACTTTAATCTTCTATACAAGCAACCTGCATATGCGTAGAAAATGAAGTTTGTCAACATAAAGTTGAGTGAGAATATCACCAGTTTTGCAAGTAAATATAAATAAACATAACGTGATAAAAGCGGTAAATATAATCAAACCATAAACAGGTATGTAGACCGTTGCCAAGCGAATCGGGCGTTGGTCAATAGCATGAGAACCTAATACATGGGAATACGTTGGACCCCTTCGAATATACAAATGAATGAATATTAACACAAGTAAGCATGTAGCACGTATATTTGATTAAGTCACTCACAATTACACGTATGCATTGATTTGAATATATATATATATAGTACGAAATACGGATAGGTACGCATATGTCCCCAAAACATTTAGAAAAGTTGGTAAAATAGGGGAATGATAAAACTCACCATAGATTAATGACAAACGAATATAAATATGAATAAGCGAGCTATCGAATAAGCGAGTCATCCACTACACGTCAAATGATATGAACAAATCAGAATCTGGAATTTTGAGATATGATCATACAAGTAGAAACGAACTCGTTTCCACTTGAATCAATCCAAACGGACGTTCGGAATTCAAGTTATGTATGTTTTAAGATTTTAGCGAGCTGGTACTGATCAGAATCCGAACAGTGAGTTGGAAGTCGGGTTTTGGTCAGTAGCCTTAAAATTAATTTATGAGAATAAAAGTCTTCTGGACCGAACGTTGAATCCGACCAAAAGTATGAGAAAATGGTAAGTCAAACTAGTTGACTATTTTGCCCTTTAACGAGTTTTAAACAATTTGACCAGTTGATGAAGGTTATTGACTAGGGAATATATATGAATGATTTCTATTTTTACAGCTTACCCTAAAACTGAAAGAATCAACAGATACGATGAGTCAAAGGTCCATACGCATGCAAAGTCAAACGAACATGCATTGTATCTTCAACGAATAAGCAAAAACCGAGAAGATTGATGATGAACAGAGGTAGGACGGTTGAGAAGGATCTTCTAGAGTTAGGATAAAGGTTTGTGGCAAAGAATTATGATGTGTTTATATAGGAATATAAAAAACGAACCATATTTGGAGGATTTACTCATTTAAGTAACTAAATACGATATTAATGACCAAATCAATGAAATAAGTTGTAGATTTCGTGCATGATCAGTAATTTATAAATATGGACTTGTATTTTAGTTATAATCCTTTTCTTGGACCTTAATTTACTCGATTTATGCTAAAAATAAGTGATTTGGATGCTAAAAACAAATTTCAAACAAAATAAGCTATTTAATGAGAAAATCTAGTACAATAACTAACAAAATTTGGCTTGGACACCAAGAAAACGAAATTGGACCAGTTATAACATTTCTTGGAGTTTAAGTTTCGTTAATTTATTCGAAAATAGGAAAGAATTAACAAAATTAGTCCTTGTAGTTCCCGAAAATGCGATTTTTAGCCGTTTTAAGCGATTTTAAAGGTTTCTAAGGGCTGTTTGTGTTGAGTCGGATATTTTCTAAGGAAGATTTGAATCTTCTCAACCTTCTCTGGAAATCGGCTAAGTATGAACTTCGAGCAAGCTTAGACAATCGAGCATGGTTTACTACCTCGAGCATGGTGTTCAGAACCATTTCTGGTTAATTCTTCTAAGTGTTAAGGCTTTGAGCAAGCTACACTTCACGAGCAAGAGTGTTCTTCTATCGAGTATGGATTGCCAATCGAGCAAACAACTTGATCATTCAAGTTTTAACCAAGTATTCCGAGCACAGGATGATCGAGCACATGGTGACAAGCGTGGATGCAATAAGAAGATGTCATATGCTCAAAGCAAGGACTTCGAGCATGGTTCAGTCCCCTGAGCAAGATTTACATTCGAGCATGCTAAAGATTGCTTAAAAAATCTCAACACAGGATTGAAGACACCAAGAAGAATGGGCTTGCTCGATGGACTAGTTCGAGCAAAGCAAGGATTGGTCAAGAAGAATGAAGCTTGCTAGAGGAGAATATTTTCTATGAAAATATTCTAAGTAAAGTATGCTCGAGGAAACTTATCGAGCATACCATGCATACTGAGTTTGCTCGAGCAAGATACATATCATGCTCGAAGACTCTTACAATTGTATTTGTAATTGTCTTTCATTATATAATCATTAGGGATTCTAAGAGGAATGTCAGGGTCTATAAATAGTGTCCTAGGTTTCCATTTTAGAGACGGCGCTAGCAACGCACGCAATACGAGGGCACAAACATTCCAAAGAATATTCTCTTTGTTTCCTCGTACAGCCGTCGCCATCACGAAACCCTAGACATTCCATTTATTGTTTCATTGAATGATATATTTAATACAGTGAATCTTTGTCTTTGAATCCGTTGTTACTGAACATTATTTTAGTGTTTCGTTTTTCCTTGTATCACACCTTCATTACCATCCGTTGAATATCCTGATTCCGCCGGGATATTCAATAGGCCTTTGGCAAATGGATCTGTGTGCTCTTGTCGACCTACCTAAGGTTGCACCCGATCCCCAGTCCTGGCAAGTGGTATCAGAGCTATTGGTAGCTCGCTAAAGGCCACGGGACTAAAGGTTTGTGATAAAGCCTAAACTTTACAAGGTTTTCATCTGTAAAATCTCATATCTGAACAAGATGGATGATCAAGAAGTATCAACCAACAAGATTCCAAGACATTTAGGTCAAGAAAACTTCATCAAATGGAAGGTGTTGTTTGAAGTTGCTATGAACTACAATGATCCTGAACTTTGGACTACTATCAGAGAAGGACAATATGTTCCATCCACTGCTGCAAGCAACAATACAACAGTAGAACTCAAAATGAAGAAAAGGGATGATAAGGAATTGTCTATGTTAAAACTTGGTCTCTCTTGGGAGATATTGACCTGTGCCAATCACCACAAAACCGCCAAGGAGATGTATGATGTTGTAATTGATATTTTTGAAGGAAACACTGAGTTAAGAGACATCAAGAAAGACAGACTAAAGCAGCAACTTGACCGTTTCAAGTTCAAGGAAGGTGAACGACTAAAATCAGTATTGCAGAGGTACATGACCATAGTGAATGAAATCAGAACAACTGATTTAGTGATTTCTGACTTCGAATTTCTGAAGAGTGGTATACTGCAAGCAAGTTTATCAAAGAGAAGCCCAGCTTTCCAATGACAAAAGCTTTAGTGGCACCTATGGGAAATCTCTCTCTTAAGTCTAACCAACAGCCTATTGTTGAAGAGCCTTCTGAGTCTGGTTCGGTGTGTGGAGGACAATCGAGGCTTAATGTGCAACTGATTGATGATGATGTTGCCTCTACAGCTAGTGGACATGCTCCCTATGTTTAAAACAATTCAGGACAGGGAACTGACTATCAGGCGTTATTCTCAATGTTCACTGATTCCTACAATGCATTTGTGCAAAGAATCTCATTCACACAAGTGTAGTGCAGGAAGAAATAGAACAGATTGTTGCAGATGATCTGGTGGACATGGACTTAAAATGGCAAGCAGCAACGCTAGCAGTCTGAAGCAAGAGGTTATATAACCGAACTGGGAGGTCATCATTTTATGGGCCAAATGACTGAATAGGATTTGATAAGTCAAAGGCTATATGTTACAACTGCCAGTGTGAGAACCGAGCCCCGGTGCGGAAGCGTTAATAATGGTCGTTATTAATGGAGGAGCTCGGATCTGAGCTAGGATCGAACCATATTCACTCTTGAAAGGTGTTTGGACGGATGAGTGGTGTATTGGGAGAGAGCCTGAATCGATTACAATGAACAATAAACTTGATGAACAAATACATGTAATCGAAACACAAATAAAGAAGTGGTAGTATGATTTCATTAGTCAAAAGATTGTCATACAGAGCACTCATACATACACACATACATACAAGAAACATCAGCCACCTTTGGGAGAGCTCATCCAGGAGGCGGCGGCTCTCTCATAGGGATAAAACCCTAGATCTCACAATATACACAATACACTCATGCTAGACAAATTATCAAATACATCTATTTATACTAGTCTAGCATCTCTTGGTCTTCAAGCCATCCACCCTTGGTTGAGACCAAAACTACTAATTATTTTTCACCCATAATTAATAATAATTCGATGCGTCGGTCTAAAATATAAGTCCCAACAATCTCCCTCTTAGACCGATGCCATCGAATTTCTTCCTTGATCACCTCAAAAACTCTTTGTCTTTCATTGAAATTCTCCCCCTCAAGTTAAGCTTCTCTCCTTGTTCATTTTAAATCATCTCTCCTATATCACATTCGGATACATTTGTATGGGCATATGAACGAGGCTTTGAACTTCAAAGATCAACTTCAAGTAACAAGGTCATCACAAAAAGAAATAAACTCAATGTGATCATCAAATAATCTTCCATTCTTCAAATCTGTTTCTTCCCTTGTAAAGCATCATCAAACCATTCCCTGAATCAATATAGCATTCAAGTCAACCAAGACCCGTTCTTGATTGTCACGTGACTATTTTCATAGGGGGTTAAACTCTACTGATCATCCATTCACCATGTTACTAGTGATGACTCTATCTTCTCAACCGTACTAGGAAATCTGAAGTCTCACACACAATGAAACATATCTAAAGAATCTTGGATTGTTGATCTTGATCAACTTTTCCTTAACTTGAGTCTTTTCGCTTGATTTGAAGCAAGTAATTTGCAATGAAATTCAAGAATTTTTACTCCCCCAATTTCGTTGCAATTGTTTTTGTAAATTGTGTCTTCAAATCAAGTATGGGTGAAACAACCTTGACCATCCTTATCAAGATTTTTGATTCTGTAATAAACAAAGATAAACAAAACATTATGTTGGTTGGCACTCATAAATGATTAAATCCGTAAGCTTGGTCAACACTCGTTCTTGTAAAGCTCTTTGATGAAGTTGTGAAAAATTGATAAGGCTTTGATTTCCTTTTACTTGTTGATGATTGGATAAAATTTACCAAAATACCCCTGGTATATATCTTCCGTAAAGATCACCTTCGTCAAACGATCAACGGCACCAAAAATCTCAAGTGTAATTCATTCACGAGCATGGATTCAATTCACGAGCACACATAAGTCAAAGTCCCTTCACGAGCATACTCAAAAAATTTTTTTCTTTTTGCTCGAGGGCTTGCTCGAGAAAACACTTGTATTTTTCTGTCGTTACTCGAGCATGCTCGAGATGTTGCTCGAAAATACTTAGTCTTTTTCTCTGTCATCGAGCATGCTTAAGACCATGCTCGAAAATACTTAGTTTTTGTTTTCTTTTCCTGAGCATGAACAAAAACAAAGTGTGCTCGAAGACAAAGCATGCTCAGGAGCAAAACTGTGCTCGAAGAATAACAAACACACCATGCACAGTTTCATGCTCGAAATACTTGGAAAGGTTTTCAAGACATGACTGAGCTCGAGGACCTGTCATGACATTTGTGCTCGACTTTGCTTGCTCGAGCAATCGATAAGCTACCTTTCGAGTAAACATATCGATGCTCGAACAGCAGAATCATTCCGTTGTGCTCGAAAGACTTCATGAAAATTCAGGACTTGTTCACTGTGCTTGAGCAATAGATAAGATACCTTTCGGGTAAACATATCGATGCTCGAACAGCAGAAACATTTCCTTGTGCTCGTAATATTTCATGACAGACTTGTCCATTGTGCTAGAGCAATAGATAAGATACCTTTCGAGTAAACATATCGATGCTCGAACAACAGACCTTTCTTTTTGCACGAAATACTGACGTTTAGTTTGTGCTCGAAGCAAAACTTAAGTCATTTTACATACTCGAGACCATTCTTATCATGCTCGAGACATCTAGACTTCTTTTCTGCATCATCAATCAATGATTTTCCAATACAGAACCTCCTTGAATATTCCCTTTGCATCTTCCATCTGCTGCTACAAATAATGATTAGATTGCTCCTAGTGCCTGTTCATTCTTGACTTCTACATATCAGATTGTACCAGCAGCAATGTTCTTCAATATTCCTGTTACTGTTCAAGCAGCACACTCATATCAGAAACAACTACAAGCACATAAAACCCTAACTCTCAGATCAAGAACTAAGCTTCTTCATCTATAATTAATCGTTGTAGCAATATTCCAGTCATCTCGATATCAACCATCTATCTTCAATCTATCAACAGCCGTTACTGATCTGAAAATCATCTTCAATAACAGTTTTGCCCCAAAACGAGCTCAAAACACTGTTACATCATATCTGGACCGATATGACCAAATAAACATGAAATTGATGTTGAATCTCCAAACGAGTCATCAACCCAAACATCAATCCACATATATTTTACCCAAATCATCAAATAATTTAAAAACCCTAAAAATTTTTCAACAAACCTCATCGGTTTAACGTCCATGGTGGATTCATGAGCGAGATGAATCAGATTCAGCGGTTAGTCTGAACGATTCTGCAACCCTATTCTGATACCAATTGTGAGAACAAAGCCCCGGTGCTGAAGCGTGAATAATGGTCGTTATCGGAGGAGCTCAGATCTGAGCTAGGATCGAATCGTATTCACTCTTGAAAGGTGTTTGAACGGATGAGTGGTGTATGAGAGCCTGAATCGATTACAATGAACAATAAACTGGATGAACAAATATATGTAATCGAAACACAAATAAAGAAGTGGTAGTATGATTTCATTAGTCAAAAGATTGTCATACAGATCACTCACACATACATAGAAGAAAGATCAGCCACCTCCGGGAGAGCTCATCCCGGAGGCGGCGGCTATCTCATAGGGATAAAACCCTAGATCTCACAATATACACAATACACTACTGCTAGACAAATTATCAAATACATCTATTTATACTAGTCTAGCATCTCTTGGTCTTCAAGCTATCCAGCCTTGGTTGAGACCAAAAATACTAATTATTTTTCACCCATAATTAATAATAATTCGATGCGTCGGTCTAAAATATAAGTCCCAACAGCCAGCAACAAAGGCATTTTGCTAGAGAATGTAATCAACCAAAACAGTTTGGTAATCAAGTCAATCAAAACCAGTTCTATCAGAATCAACACCAGAATTACCAGGGATCCCAACAGAGAAATCAATTGGTCAATCAAAATCCTTACCAAAATCAGAACTGACCCCAGCAACTACAGGTCCAGCCTCAAAGGAACAATCAACTACAGATTCTGAATAATCAAAACAGATGAAATACCAATATGGTGAATGAGGAAAGAGACCAGGGAAATGTTGCTATTACAAGGGGGCCCCAAGATGGGAAATTTGATTAGAGCAACCATGCTGCTAAAATGGAAAAGGCAAATGTTGCTTTCATGGCAAAGGTGCAAGATAAAGGAGAATCATCTGGTTCAAAGGTACCTTCTGAAATTTCTATTTCTGATCTTCTGTTAACCATTGATGAATTAAATCAAGAGATTGGAAAGTGGAAATCTGAGTGTGGAAGGAAAGAGGCCATTTTGAATGCATTTGAGTCAAGTGAGGGCACATATGAAAATCAAATCAAGAGTCTAGAAGAAGACTGTATGCAAGCCTACATGACTCAATCCAGAATGAGTGTTGAGATTGATGGATTAAAGAAGATGTATGCTGATGAGAAACTCAAGAATGCAGAGTTGTTGATATAAATGGATTTCTTAAAGAATTTGGCGTCAACTGGTAACATTGTTGGGTATGTGGAAAAGATGACGGAAGAAGAAAATTACAAGAAGGTGCCACCATCATTTTGTGACAAATATCCATTGAAGGTTGATAAAAAAAGCAGGAATGAATACTTGAAGTAATTCAAAAATGTGTTTGAGGACAAACCTGAGTTTGTGAAACAATATGAGAACCTGACTGTAAGCAAAGATAGAGAGTTTGTCATGATAGAGCCTGAGAAGACAGATGAGAAGGAAGTCAAGAAGGCTGACTTGAGCAAAAAGAAGAGATGGAGTGAATATTCCAGTGAAGGGAGCACAAGCAGCTGCAGTAGTAACAAATCTTCTAAAGGTAAACAAAAGAAGAAGGATTCAAGCAAAAGAGATGATCAAAAGATTCCAAAGCTTCCAAAGATATGAAGAAGAACTTTGAAAAGATAAGAAGAGAACATAAAGTGTTTGATATTTGTTACAGATCTGAGATCAAAAGAAAGACTTATGCATCAAGAAAATCTTCATATGATCAAACCCATCCTCCAATCTATCCAGTGTTCGCAATCATGAACTTTTTGACATTAGGGATGTTGATTATGTGCCTATGAGAAGATATTCAACAAAGAAAGAAGGAAGCCCTTCAAGAACTTCATCTAAGCTGAAAAGGATTGTGTTTGTGAAAGAAAAATATCCTCAAATACCTGATATCAGCAAAACCA
This sequence comes from Bidens hawaiensis, assembly GCF_021521415.1. Classification (NCBI taxonomy): domain Eukaryota; kingdom Viridiplantae; phylum Streptophyta; class Magnoliopsida; order Asterales; family Asteraceae; genus Bidens; species Bidens hawaiensis. Next base: position 229,518 of record NW_027495033.1, read on the forward strand.
TTATGATGGACTTCACCAACTCTTTATGCCTCAAAACCTCTTTAGGTTTTGACTTTCCCAAACCTAGTGACAAGATCAAGGACAAGCAACTGCTTGAACACATGTGAAGTTTTGCAAAAGTGTGGTGTAAGAAGTGTGATGCCTACGGACATCACACTGACTCTTGTTGGGCAGTTGAAGATACTCTTGAAATTATTGATGTTGTTAGAGGATGTGACATGAAGGGCTACAAAGAAATGTATGAAAGGTATTTGAATGGAGATAGGAACTCTTCTGATGGAGAGGACAAAAGATTGACTTTGGATAAGAGGTTGAAATCAGAGTTGAATATCAATGAAAATCCAAATGTAGCACAGAAGACTTTTAAGAACAAAAGGCCAAATGAAAAAGAAAAACCAAAGCTGAGACCTGGTGTCCTAAATGGTGGTGAAAAGTTCTCGCTCAAACAAAGATTTGAACCAAGAGGCTATCAGTGGAAGTCTAAGCAAGAGTTGAATGCATGGAAAGATTGTGTGCTTGAGCAAATTGAAAATAGCATCAAATCACCAGTTGTGTCATACTCGGATTCAGATGATGAATGTGAAATAGTCTATGAAGATCAACTTCCACTTCCATCTCCTACTGAAACTCCAATTGACTCTGATTTACAAATTGATGCAGTTTGTGACTCAGAATCTAACTGATCTTCTTGTCTGTGTTTGTGCAGGAAAAGTTCACGAATTGCAATGCTATATGATATATGGACAGTGGTTGTTCCAGGCACATGACCTGTGATAAGGAAGCTCTTATCAATTATGAAAAAAAATATGAGGGACCAGTTTCCTTTAGGAGTGATGAGAATGGAGGAAAGATTGTAGGAAGACGCACTCTCACCAATGGCAAAGTATCCTTTGAGAATGTGCTGCATGTTGAAGGACTACAATATAACTTACTCAGCATTTCTCAAGTCTGTGACAAAGGATACAAAGTGGCTTTCAATGATGAACATTGCCTAATCCTCAAGCCAGAATTTGTCATTCCACCTAAAATGACTATGATGATGGCTCCAAGAAATGGCAACCTTTATGAGCTGAGAATGAATATTGCAATATCAAGAGGTGGTTCATGTTTTGTTTCCAAAGCCACTAAGAATGAAACAAAGTTGGGGCATAGGAAGATGTGTCATGTCAATCTAAAGAACATGAACAAGCTGGTGAAAGGTGAACATGTTGTGGGTCTTCCTACAAGAGTATTCAAACTGGAAGAAAAATGTTCATCATGTCTCAAGGGAAAACTGCACAAATCCTCTCATAAAAGCAAACTGATTAACACTATTGATGAGGTATTGGAGCTACTTCACATGGATCTATTTGGTCCTGTAAGTGTTCCAAGCATTGGAAAGAAGAGATTATGCCTAGTTATAATTGATGATTTTTCAAGGTTTACATGGGTTTTCTTCATGGGAAGCAAGGATGAAACTCCAAAACTTATCAAGACTTATGTGTTGAAAATGGAGAATCAACTTGAGAAAAGGGTGAAAGTGATTAGAAGTGACAATGGGACAGAATTCAAGAATGGACTTATGAAAGAATTCTACACTTCTAAAGGGATCTTTCAACAATTTAGTGCTCCAAGAACACCTGAGCAGAATGGTGTTGCAGAAAGAAGAAACAGAACATTGATTGAAGCTGCAAGGACCATGATAGCTTATGCAAATCTACCAGTTACCTTCTGGGCAGAGACTACTAACACTGCTTGCTATGTGCAAAATAGGGTTCTGTTGAACAAGAATCCATATGAGATAATCCTCAAAAGAAAACCTTATGTGAAGTTCTTGAAGCCTTTTGGATGTAGATGCTCACTACTGAACACAAAGGATTATCTCAACAAATTCCAATCAAAATATTTGGAATGCTTCTTTGTTTGCTATTCTTCTCATTCAAAGGCTTACAGAGTCTATGTCAAGGAGCACATGGTGGTTATTGAGTCATCTGACATAATCTTTAATGAGAATCTTTTCAACAATATGGAAGGACCCAAGTGGCGGTTTGACTTGGAAAGGATGACCAAATCATTCAAAATCTACAATGAGGACTTGGATGACAGCATGTTTAGAACCAGCATTAAAGAGAAAGGAAAGCAAAAGCAAGTTGACCTAGACAAGTTTTGGTCAACTGTTGCCTAAGAAAATCAAGGATTCAACTATGAAAGAGAAAATGGCAGACCAACTGAAATGGAAGTGACTGATCAAGAAGCTGCAGTTGAAGTCTCAAATGAAGGACCAAGTGAGGTAGAGAGTGAACCACTGCAGAGTCAACCTGAAGGAACAGACAGATTTGAAGACAGATTTCAATCTTTGTTTGGTTCTCTTTAGATTGGAACAAATGAAGCATCTTCATCTCCAGATACTCTACACCAAGAGACTATCGAACCTGAACAAGTACCTGAGAATGAAATTGATGATATGAACATGAAAAATCTTGAATCAAAAGTTTCAGCACAACAAGTTGTTCAAAGTACATCTGGGGAAAGAAATCATCCCGCAGAAAACATAATTGGTGACCTGAATGAGAGAGTGACAAGAAGTTCTTCTGAAAGAGCAAACATATGTCTTCATGCATGTTTCCTATCCCAAGTTGAGCCAAATAACATAAATCAAGCCTTGAAAGACAACAGCTGGGTGGAAGTTATGCAGGAAGAGTTAGCTCAGTTCAGAGACTTACATGTCTGGGATTTAGTTGAAAAACCCAGAGGAAAATATGCAATTGGCACCAAATGGGTTTTCAGAAACAAGAAGGATGAAAGAGGGATTGTTACTAAAAACAAAGTAAGACTGGTGGCTCTAGGGTGCTTACATGAAGAAGGAGTGGACTTTGAAGAAGTATTTGCTCTCTTGCAAGACTGGAAGCCATCAGAATCTTTCTAGCATATGCAGCATCCATGAACATAAAAGTCTATCAATTGGATGTGAAGTCTGCATTTCTGAATGGAAAGATAGATGAAGAAGTGTATGTGACACAACCACCTGGATTTGAAGATCCAATCCATCCCAACAAGGTGTACAAGCTAAGTAAAGCATTATATGGATTACATCAAGCTCCTAGAGCTTGGTTTGATGAGCTGTCAAATCACATATTGAACAATGGATTCTGTCGTGGAGCTATAGACAAAACTTTATTTTACAAGAAATGGAAGAAAGATCTACTGCTTGTACAAGTGTATGTTGATGACATCAATTTCGGTTCAACAAATGAGCAGATGTGTAAGGACTTTGAACAAGTGATGAAATCAAAATACAAAATGAGTTCCATAGGAGAAATGAATTTCTTCCTTGGACTTCAAGTGCAGCAGAAGGTAGATGGCATCTTCATCAATCAATCAAAATATGTTCAAGACATACTAAACAAATTCAAGTGCCAGGATTACAAAACAATGTCCACTCCAATGGACACACATGTGAAGATAGTACCTGATGAAAAGGGGGAGCCAGTGGACCAGCATGAGTAACGGGCCAAGATAGGATCATTGATGTTTCTAACAGCATCTAGGCCAGATATTATGTTTGCTGTATGTGTCTGTGAAAGATTTCAAGCTAATCCAAAGGTCTCCCACATGTTGGCAGTGAAGAGGATATTCAGATATCTTAAAGGAAAACCATATTTGGGGATTATGTACCCAAAGAACCCTTTCTTTGACTTGATGGCCTATACAGGTAGTGACTATGATGGTTGCAACATGAGTAGGAAATCAACTTCAGGAGGATGCCAGTTTATTGGAAACAGGTTGGTGTCTTGGCAATGCAAGAAGCAGACTACAGTGTCTATCTCAACTACTGAAGCTGAGCACATTGCCGCATCTGTATGCTGTGCACAGGTTTTATGGATATAAAATCAACTGCTAGAGTATGGTCTAAATTTCTTACTTACTCCTATCTTAATTGATAACACTGCTACCATGTTCATTGTTAAAAATCCAGTGCAACACTCTAAAACTAAGCATATTGAAATCAGACATCACTTTACTAGGGACTGTAGTGAAAAAGTCTTAACAGAAATGAAAAGGGTAGATACATCTGATAACTTGGCTGACCTGTTCACCAAACCTTTAGATAAAACCAGGTTTCACTTTCTGTTAAAATGCCTAGGTATGATAAATGCTGATGAAATTAGATTGATGATGTGTGCTTAGGTGAGATGCTTACTGACTATCTTTTCTTGCTCACTGTGATAAGTTGCATGATTTGATAATATATGCTTGAATAACCATGTTGATTGTTTGAATCATGCATGATTAGTTGTTTGTGTGAAATTTGATTTGTTTGTGATATTCATGTCTCTGGTACTTAATTATAAGCATATAGGATATATTTTGTAGTTTTTAAGTATTACGAGCATGGATCTGCGCTTGATATTGTGTTTGTTGGTCCTCGAGCACAAACATTCATACTTGAGAATCTTCAAGTATTTCGAGCACAGATGACATATATCTGATGTTCGAGCATGCAAATATGTCTTGAAAGCATTTTCTTGTTTTTCGAGCATATATCTGTCGCTCGAGCACAATGACAGTGTCTTGAATCATCTCTATGTATTTCGAGCACAAGAAAAGGAGATTCTATCCGCACAAAAAGGAATAACATCACATGCCATGCGAAGCGAATGGCCATGCAAAGAGAATGGTCCATGCGAAGCGAATGGTCCATGTGAAGCTAATGGTCCATGCGAAGCAAATTCTTCCATGCGAATTATTTCAATTTTTTGTAAAATGTGACCCGATTCATTTTCTAATGCATTTTTGATAAAGCGCCTATTAATGAAAATAAAATTTTTCCAAGCTGAACGGGCAGCTCGACCCCAGCCAGGTACTCAGCTATGGAATTTAAAGGAGAAGAAATAGAAGGCGTGGAAAAAGACGCCGTGTAAAACTTGTGGAAAGATGCACGGGGGAGAGTGTAAGCGAGGCATAGGGATGAACACTTGCTACAAGTGTAGGAAGACAGGGCACTACTCTCGTGATTGTAACAGCGAGCCTGTCTGTTACAAGTGTGGAAAGACTGGCCATATGGCAAGAGAGTGCACTTCAAATGAAGCTAGGGGAAGCGGTAAGAAAGGGGCTAACCAGAATAGGCCAAAGACTAGAGCCTACATGCTTACCCAAGAACAAGCCAAGCAGATCCCCGATGTCGTGACAGGTACATTTCTAGTAAACGGTATTTCCGCTGCAGTGTTGTTTGATTTATGTGCGACTAGGAGTTTTGTAACTACCTCGTTTTGTAAAACCGCTAAGATGATTTGTTGTCGTGTGCCTGAAACTTTTATGGTAGAGCGCTAGTGAGACCTCAGTTAAAATTATGAGAATGATTAAGAATTGTAAGATAGAGTTGGAGGGACACGAATTCCCTGCTGCCCTGTATGTAGTGACTTTATGAGGATTCGATGTAGTATTGGGGATGGATTGGCTGTCTGAATTCGAATCTCAGATAGTGTGCAAGAGTAGATTGATAAGACTGAAGTCTTCAGATGGTGATACAGTGTAGTGTGTGACTACCCCGGCTACCCCAAAGTGTTCCCTGAAGACCTTCCTGGATTGCCACTAGAACGTGAGATAGAATTACAGATAGAGTTAATACCAGGAGCACAGCCTGTCGCGAAAGCACCTTATCGTCTGGCGCCGTTTGAGATGAAAGAATTGATGTCCCAACTGCAAGAACTCCTCGATAAGGGTTTTATAAGGCCAAGAGTTTCTCCGTGGGGAGCACCGGTGTTATTCATTAAGAAGAAGGATGGGAGTATGAGAATGTGTATCGACTACAGGGAGTTGAATAAGCTTACCATGAAGAATAGATATCCGTTGCCACGGATTGATGATTTGTTAGATCAGTTGCAAGGCCCTTGTTGGTTCTCGCGAATAGACCTCAAATCGGGCTATCATCAGTTAAAGGTAAAAGAGGTAGACATCCCTAAAACAGCGTTTCGGACGCGGTACGGACATTACGAGTTCCTTGTGATGTCGTTTGGTATCACCAATGCTCCCACAGCATTTATGGATATGATGAATAAGGTATTCCGGCCAATATTGGATAAGTCGGTTATCGTTTTCATTGACGATATATTGATTTATTCGAAGAGCGAGTCTGACCATGCTGAGTATCTGAGGGAAGTATTAGAAGTTTTGAAGGAGAAATTGTATGCTAAGTTCTCGAAGTGTGCATTTTGGCTGCGAGAGGTACAATTTTTAGGTCACGTTATCAATTCTGAGGGGATTACTGTGGACCCAGCTAAGATTGAAGCGATAAAGAATTGGAAGACTCCGCGAAACCCAATTGACATACGTAGTTTCCTAGGGTTAGCTGGCTATTATATGAGATTCATTCCGGGCTTCTCCAAGATAGTCGCACCGTTGACCGGCATGAACCGGAAGACTGTAGTATTCAGTTGGGGTAAGTATCAAGAAGAAGCGTTTGAGGAATTGAAGAGAAGACTCACACAGGCTCCAATCCTTGTTCTGCCCGATGGTGAAGAAGATTTGGTAGTCTATACTGATGCTTCGCATCAAGGGTTAGGTTGCGTGTTGATGCAACGAGGGAAGGTCATAGCCTATGCGTCTAGACAGTTGAAAGATCACGAAAGCACATACCCGACGCATGACCTAGAGTAAGCAGCTGTGGGCATGCCCTCAAGATCTGGAAACATTACTTGTATGGTACTAAGTGCACCATCTATACAGATCATAAGAGTTTGAAATATTTCTTCAAGCAAAAGGAGTTGAATATGAGACAGAGAAGTTGGCTAGAGTTGATTAAAGACTATGACTGCGACATCAAGTATTATCCCGGAAAGGCTAATGTAGTCACTGACGCCTTTAGCCGGAAGGACGCAGAAGTTATCGCGTCGGTCAAGTCTTATAAGTTGATCAACAATTCAAATTTCTTCGAAGAAATTAGCAAGGTGCAGTCAGAGGTACTGGTAGACGTAGGGTTGATGAAGAAAGAAAGGATCTTTGGGCAACAGAACGAATTGCTAGATAATACTCATGGTGTGAAGACCAGGTTTGACCGGATGTGGATTTCACGTCATGGGAGTCTTAGAGATAGAGTCCTAGACGAGGCCCATAATTCTCGATACTCGATTCATCCAGGATCTACCAAGATGTACCAAGATCTGAAGAAAGACTATTGGTAAAAATGACAGAAAGTTTTGTTATTGTGTGTCGTTAATTTAGTTGTGTGATAGTTTTTGGATTATGTTGGGTTTGGGCTTGGGAATGGTTAGGAAAACGATATGGGGCCTAGGGCCCATGGACCTATATATATACCCCAAATTTCCACCAAACACTCCATTTCATTTCATTCACACACACACACACACTCAAGAACACACACTTTTTTCTCTTTATTACCCGGATCCAAACCCAAGCCAAAGGAAAGACAAATCTCGTGTATAACACCATCAAACACCAAAGAACACATCCAGATCCACAAGTGGTCCAAATCCGAACCCGAACCCGAGACCAAAAAGGTGAGTTTGGCAAAAAAGGTTAAGTTTTTAAGGTCGGATTCGACATGCAATATGATATAATGGAAGATCGGGAAGTAATAAGTAAGAAAAATATAAACTTGTTGGGCCGAGTGTTAACGGTTTCGTTTTAGGACAAAAAGGTGATGTTTGGACAATATAAAACACGGGTAGACAAAGTTGGTACAACTAAAAACCTATAAAAAGGGTAGAATCGGGTCCTAAGGAAGAGTCACGGAGTAATATGGCTTTAAAATGGTAAAGATGAAGAAAAGGAGATTCTATTCGCACAAAAAGGAATCGCATCGCATGCCATGCGAAGCGAATGGTCCATGCGAAGCGTCACGAGTATCAATTATCTATAACCCTTCTACCAGGGGCGCTGCCCCCAGACCCCCATTAGTTGAACGGTTCATTAACGTAGATGTATGAAGTAGTAGTATAGTTAATTGATACTCGTGACTTGTTACATAGTTAGTCGGGCACAACTAAGGAAGGGAATTAATTACCATTTACTCGGAGAGAAACCGACTACAGGTGAGTTCTAGCCCCATTTCTCTTTGAAATGTTTTCGGGGCTGTGTGCATACTTGTAAGACTAGAAGTATATATATATACATACAGTTATATACATATATGTTGAAGGAGAATAACTAATGCAAGAACGAAAGAATGTGGTAAGAATTTGTATGTGCTTAGTTTGATAACTAAATGTGATTGTAAGAGTCAAATAGAATATAATGAAAGAGTCAGGGTGGCGGGCCCTCCTAATACCTGGGCAAGAATAGAGTGGCCGACTCTATGATATCGGTGCAAGAGATCTGGTGTAGACCGTTATAATATCTGTGCAAGAGGTCGGGTAGCAGACCCTTATAATATATGTGCAAGAGGTTGGGTGGCAGACCCTTATAGTATCTATGCAAGAATGTAAGAATAGTTGTATGCTATGTGAGAAAATGTAAGAATAATGTAAGAATAGTACCAAATAATATATGTACGTAAATAAAGGAACGTGTAAGAATAATCCTATAACTTGATAAACTAGAACTCACTCAGCGTAGCTGACTTTTAGTATGCACGTATGCAAATAGGTTGAAGCAGTTGGCTTGAGGAGAGGCACATGGCATGAACCGAAGAAGCTGGCATCTACGAAGAAGTGTCAAAACTATTCTATATTAATGTTTATGAAAAGACAATTTGTATGTTTAAGACAAAAACTAATGTTTTGTGATGTAATATTTGAAGTTTTAAGTATTCGACAAAAGTTTTAATTAACACTGATTTTAGAACAGTGTTTATGAGTAAATTCAACGCCAAAGTAGGGCTCCCGGGAACAGGGCCTTACAGTATCCCAACAGGTTCGTTAATCACGAACTCGTTTGTTTTTATTAGAATTGAATTTGTTTAATCTTTAAATTAGCACAATTAATTATCTGTTAATCCTTAAATTATCAAAATTTAGCCACTTATCAATTAAAATATATATACTTTAATAAAAAAATTTCTAGAATTAATTACTGATTTATTAATTTATAAAAATTCATTTTATCTGCTATATATAGCCCGAAAATCGTCCATTTATACCAAACGATCTTCGAAAAATACACCAAAATTTCTGAGTGACTAGAATACATCCAAAAATAACCTGGAAAGTTTCCAAACTCTAAAAACCTTGCAAAATATCCTTTTCAAGCCAAAAACAACTATGAAAATTCAAATAAACGCAAATACACAAAACATATTTAGGCTTTTCCAAATGAACCCAAATTTCATATGTGATCATAATATACCAAATCTGAGTTTCGCACAAAATTTCATAATTTTTCAAGCATTTTAACTATTTTTCCCAAATAAACACCTCAATTCGGTAATAAATTCGCCAAATATTCTAGGGTACTCGTAAAATTACCAAATTTTGAAAAGGACTCGATGATATGGTCCCTGATGTTCCTAAAAAATTTCATGACCTAAAAATATGCACATCACAACCGTAACCAAAACAGCCCGAAATCGAGTGATTCGATATTACATTAACGGTTTTGGTTCGTTTTCACCCTTCTAATCAAGTTTTTGGGTTCTTGTGCTACTATGAAAGCTAGATATCACAAACCGAGCAAGTCTTATCAACATGACAGCCTCTTAACTAAGGGTTTCGGCTAGGGTATTAAACCTAACTTTTGAGCCGTAAAAACGCCGTTTAAACCCTCGAGTCCGTGTTTATGGCCAAAAAAGAGTATGATTCTGATTCCTAACCATGTGTATGATCAAAACATATTTTTGGACCATTTTTAGGATTTTTTCATGGTTAGGAATGATTTTTGGTAATCAAACTACGTTTATATGATATTAAACAAGATTAACAAGTTGTAAAAGTTGATTAAATTGAAGCTTTACCTAGGGTTTTTGATACTTGGATGAAGAACAACAATTTTCTGGTTCTTAAACTTCTGGAATGTGTTTGAAAAGTCTTGTGTTATATTATAAAAAGTAAAAGAAAGCTTTAGGGGGGACCCCTTAAGCTTACGGAATAAGGAAAATGGCCCACTTGGGCCTCACTTGGCCCAAATGCCTCATTTTGTGGCCCGAACGTGAAAACCCAAGTCTAAATTTATTTCAGGTTCAGATTTTGGCATGAAAAATATATCGGGTAAAACAAACAGCGCGAAAACGAGTGTTTTTCGGCTATGTTTATGTAAATTTATAAAAGCATACTATACGTTTGTAAAATTCGAAAATATTTTCACGGATCGCTTAATACATTCCCACTAAGTGTTTTGTAAATCTTTTTCACTTAACGGATGATACAATTCTTGCTTTGTGACTCTCTTTCGCGTTTAAATCTATAGCGGGTACTTAAACGAGCATGTTTTCGTTTAACTGTTTTGCTATCGAACCAAGGCCAAAGATTAATATATTGGTTTATATTAAACATATATAACTTATTGATGGCCCCCCGGGATATTTGGGGTCATATATAACTTATTGATGGCCCCCCGGGATATTCGGTTAATCGTTCGATCGTTACGTAATAAGCGTTTAATCGTTAAATCGGTAACTATATATTAGGGTGTACCTGGTTTTATCTCAATTGTCACACTTTTATTAGGTATTCTTGAAATTGCAGTTGCATTTATACATGTTTGATGTTCGGATAAATATGTTTTCTGTTTCTTAAATTGGTTATTACATAACATTTTTAAAAATTAGAAGGCAAATCAATTGAAGAACCCCTTTTAACAGGATTTGTTTATTGATTGGTATATCAATCTGAACTGCTTGGGCATAGCTTGTTGTTTTGGCCCGTTAAAGCGGTTTATGAAGAAATTAAATTTATTGTATGAGACATTTTTAACAAATAGAAGAACAATAAATTGCAGAATTTGTTTAACATAAATACAGACAAAGCCTGTTTAACAACAGCTTGGCAACAGAATTTGTTTAATGGCATTAGTTTATTAATCGGTATATTAATCTGAACCAGTTAGGCTTGACTTGTTGTTTCGGCTAGTGGAAGAAATATATAAAAAAGTTAAATATATTACATAAGACAATTTTTGAAAATTAGTTAAGGAAATGAATTGCTAAACTTGTTTAACATAAACTATGGCAGCAGGTTAAAAGTATTTGTTTACCAAATTATTAGAAACTATGTCTTCTCATTATTGTTGTGTTTGTATTATGTTTGTGAGCATTGTGAAAACCCAAGTCTAAATTTATTTCGGGGTTCGGTTTTTGGCATGAAAAATATATCGAGTACGACAAATAGCGTGAAAACGAGTGTTTTTCGGCTATTTTTATGGAAATTTATAAAAGCATACTATACGTTTGTAAAATTCAAAAAAATTTTCACGGATCCCTTAATACATTCCCACTAAGTGTTTTGTAAATCTTTTTTTCTTAACGGATGATACAATGCTTGCTTTGTGACTCTCTTTCGCGTTTAAATCTATAGCGGGTAGTTAAACGAGCATGTTTTCGTTTAACTGTTTTGCTATCGAACTAAGGCCATAATGTTAATATATTGGCTTATATTAAACATATATCACTTATAGATGGCCTCCCGGGATATTTGGGTCATAACCAGACCCGTTCGGTTAATCGTTCGATCGTTGCGTAATAAGCGTTTAATCGTTAAATCGGTAACTATATATTAGGGTGTACCTGGTTTTGTCTCAATTGTCACACTTTATTAGGTATTCTTGAAATTGCAGTTGCATTTATACATGTTTGATGTTCGGATAAATATGTTTTCTGTTTCTTAAATTGGTTATTACATAAAACATTTTTAAAAATTAGAAGGCAAATCTATTGAAGAACCCCTTTTAACAGGATTTGTTTACTGATTGGTATATCAATCTGAACTGCTTGGGCATAGCTTGTTGTTTTGGCCCGTTAAAGCGGTTTATGAAGAAATTAAATTTATTGTATGAGACATTTTTAACACATAGAAGAACAATAAATTGCAGAATTTGTTTAACATAAATAAAGGCAAAGCCTGTTTAACAGCAGCTTGGCAACGGAATTTGTTTAACGGCATTAGTTTATTAATCGGTATATTAATCTGAACCAGTTAGGCTTGACTTGTTGTTTCGGCTCGTGGAAGCAATATATAAAAAGTTAAATATATTACATAAGACAATTTTTGAAAATTAGTTAAAGAAATGAATTGCCAAACTTGTTTAACATAAACTATGGCAGCAGGTTAAAAGTATTTGTTTACTAAATTATTAGAAACTATGTCTTCTCATTATGTTGTGTTTGTATTATGTTTGTGAGCATTGTGCAAGCATTTTATGGCATTTTAGGACAATGTAAATAAAAATTATGTGAACTTTTCTGACCATTTCTTCATTTGAATATTTATGTTTCTTATCGGTTATTTGAATATAATGAGTCAAAGCATATAGCAAGTGTAACATCCTTATTTTGGGAATTAATAAATAACGGAAAGTTTTATTATTATCGGTGTGTCGTCAGTTTGGTTGTGTGCGTGTTTGTATTTGGATAAGATTGGAATGGAATTGTTTGGTGGGGCCCATGGCTCCCTATATAAGGCCTTTCCCCATCCTTTCACCATTTCTTTACAAAACACACACACACACTAGAAAACACACACTTTCTCTCTAGCATTTCGGACTCGGATCCAAGCAAAAGTAAGGAAGATTTTGGTGTTCAAGTGCCTTCGACTAGCAAGAATCACGTCCAGATCTACGTATTGTCTGGATCGGAACTCGAACCTAAAGCAAAAGGTAGGTTTCAGTTTAAATGGTTAAGTTTTATGGTTAGAATCAGCATGCAAACAGAAATAATGATAGATCGGGTTGTGAAATGTAAGAAAAATATAAACTTGGTAACTTATAACCTCTTGGTTGCATTTTAGAATAAAAAGGTGGCGTTTGGACTATGAGAGATATGGGTTCAGGATCAGGTGCATAGGATCAGAATGTGTCGAAAGTTGAGAAAGAGTAAAAATCAGGTCCTGAGGAAGAGCCACGAAGTAAAATGGCTTTAAAATGGTAAAAAACGAAAAAAGGAAGTCATTTCGCTTCGCTCAGCCATGAGAAGCGAAACAGTCATTTCGCTTCGCTCAGCCGTGAGAAGCGAAACAGTCATTTCGCTTCGCTCAGCCGTGAGAAGCGAAAAAGGTTATGCGAAGCGAAATTCTATGCGAAATTCCTCCCATGCGAAATTTTTTAACTTGTAATGGTTAATTGATGCGCGTAATGTATTGTACAGTTAGCCGTGCACAGCTAAGGAAGGGCATTACCATTGACGATGAGAGATATCGTCTCCAGGTGAGTTCTAGCCCCATTTCTTTGAGATGGTTTCGGGGCTGTGTGCATACTTGTAAGAATAGTAACATACATACTCATGTGCTTAACGTGAATGATTAATGCAAGAATGAAAGAAAGATATATGTATCTATGTGATTAACACAAATGATTAATGTAAGAATGAAAGAAAGGGGTTAGAACTTGCATATGTTAGTTGTTTAACTTAACATGTTTGTAAGAATCTAGAAGGAATGTGAAGTAAGAGTCAGGGTGGCATGCCCTTCTAATACCTGGGCAAGAATAGTAAGAGTCTAGGTGGCAGGCCCTTCTAATACCTGGGCAAGAATGGAGTGGCCGACTCTACTATATCGATGCAAGAAGTCGGGTGGCAGACCCTTATAATATTTGTGCAAGAATGTATGTATAATTGTATGTTTGTAAGAATGTGTAAGAATAATCCTGTAAACTGTTAAACTATAACTCACTCAGCATAGCTGACTTTTAGTGTGCACGGAGGTGAATAGGATGCGACGGGTTACTTGAGGGAAGAGACGTGGCAACAAAGTGAAGACTGGTATCGAAGAAAAGAATATTCACGTGTCGTTTACGTTACCTTTTAAGACTTAATGTATTTTGTTTAAAAACAAGCACTTATGTTATGTAAGAATGTTTAATATTACGTATTCCGCGAAAAGTTTTTAATTAACTCTGATTTTAAGAACTATGTTTATGAGTAAATCCAACACCAAAGTAGGGCTTCCAGGAACGGGGCTTTACAAGTTGGTATCAGGGCATAAGTTCGAGAGATATAAGCATCCTACATGCCTGTACTCGAACAGAGAATGGGACTTAAGAAAGAAAAGAAAGAAGATGCCAGTCAGAGAATGTCATGTGTCCTCCAAGCAAGCTTAGAAAGTTATCATCTTGTGTAAGTTGATAATGATCTTGTGTATAGTAAGGAATGAGTAAGAAAGCTAACTTAGCAGCTAGATATAGAATTGCTTGTTTATGTGTGAAGATGTGAAACGTGTGATCGACCAACTATTATACGTAGGAACTAGCACAAGTGGACTCACAAAGGGAAGGGTGTATGACACGGAGAGTACTATGATCAGCTAATCACAACTGTGCATTGTTATTACCTGTTAGCCTTACTATCCCTGTACTAAACAATTCCTGAAGAGACGACGTTTGTGTTTTCTTATAGAATACGAATGGCTGGTACTAAGAAGACTGATGGGCAAGGAGAAAGTTCGAGACGCCGTGGTAGACCACGTGCTACCCGAGTACCCCCGAGGGACCGATTACCGAGTCTGAGGAGGGAAGAATCCTAACTGTGAGAAATGAAGGGTATCAGCTCGACCCTGCTATCCAAGCTGCTATTACTCAGGCAGTGGCTGCTGCAGTACAGAATCAGCAACAGGAAAAGTCAACCGAGAGCCGTGCAGGAACCGCTGAGAGGAGAGGGGAAAGTAGTAAGAAAGATGAAAAGACTGTGAGGGAGGAATCAAGTGAAGATCGGTCTGCAAAGGTCAATGCTGGTAAGAGGGGCCGAGGTGGGTGCAGCTACAGGTTGTTCAAAGGTTGCGACCCACCAAAGTTTTCTGGTACAGGAGATGCAATCGCTACTCTTCAATGGATAACCGCAATGGACAATGTTATCCGAATTAGCGAGTGTCTCCCCAACCAAGCAGTGGGTTTTGCTACCCAGTCATTCGAGGAAGAAGCTATGTTTTGGTGGGAAACAGTAGAGCAAAGAAAGACTGCTGTGGAAATCGAGGCTATGAGGTGGGAAGACCTGAAGGAAATGGTCTTGAAGAAGTTCTGTGCAGACGCTGAAGTGGAGAGGGCAGAGGTGAAGTTCCTGAATTTGAAGGCAGGAAAGATGACCCTCCGAGAGTACACTACTGAGTTTAAGCGTATGTCAAGACTCGTGCCTGACATGGTGAACACCGAGGCCAAGAGGGTCAAGTGCTATTTGAGGGGACTACCACCAAACGTTCGCACCTTTGTCCGGGCTAGTAAACCCGCTACTTTCGATTTTGCTGTCGAACTCGCAGAAATGGTTTACGATGACCTGGCCGTGGACGATGTGGTAGTGGAAGAGAAGAAGGAGAAGAAGGGGGTTGCTCCTGCTAAGTGACCGGGTACTCAGTTGTGGAATTCTAGGGAGAAGAAGCAGAAGGTGTGGGAAAAGAAGCCGTGCAAGACTTGTGGGAAGATGCACGGTGGAGAATGTAAATGGGGCATAGGGGTGAGCGCTTGCTACAAGTGTGGAAATACAGGGCACTACTCTCGTGATTGTAACAGTGAGCCCGTCTGTTACCAATGTGGAATGACTGGCCATTTGGCAAGAGAGTGCTCGGTAAATGAAGCTGGGGGAAGTGGTAAGAAAGTGGCTGACAAGAACAGGCCAAAGACGAGAGCCTACATGCTCACCCAAGAACAGGCTAAGAAGATCCCCGATGTTGTGACAGGTACTTTCTTAGTAAATGGTATTTCTACTTCAGTATTGGTTGACTCAGGTGCAACTAGGAGTTTCGTAGCTACCTCATTTTGTAAGGCAGCTAAGATGATTTGTTGTTGTGTACCTGAAACTTTTATGGTAGAAACCGCTAGTGAGACTTCGGTTAGAATTATAAGGATGGTTAAGAATTGCAATATAGAGTTAGAAGGACACGGATTCCCTGCTGCCCTGTATGTGATGACCTTAGGAGGATTCGATGTTGTACTGGGGATGGATTGGCTGTCTGAATTCGAAGCTCAGATAGTGTGCAAGAGTAGATTGATAAGACTGAAGACTTCGGATGGTGGTACAGTAACCGTTTACCGTGATAGAGAGAGTTCAGGGCTTAATGTCATCTCGATGATAAAAGCCGAGGGTTTGTTAAGGCGAGGTTGCAGTGCCTACCTAGCGTATGTTGTCAAAGCTATGGCCGAGACGAAGGAAGTGAAAGACATTCCTGTAGTGTGTGACTACCCAGAAGTATTCCCTGAGGACCTTCCGGGGTTACCACCGAACGAGAGGTGGAATTCCAGATAGAGTTAGTACCAGAAGCACAGCCCTTCGCGAAAGCACCTTATCGTCTGGCGCCATCCGAGATGAAAGAACTAATGTCCCAACTACAAGAACTTCTCGACAAGGGTTTCATAAGGCCGAGTGTTTCCCCGTGGGGCGCGCCGGTGTTGTTTGTTAAGAAGAAGGATGGGAGTATGAGAATGTGTATCGATTACAGGGAGTTGAATAAGCTTACGGTAAGAATAGATACCCGTTTCCGCGGATTGATGATCTGTTTGATCAGTTACAAGGTGCAAGCTGGTTCTCGCGTATAAATCTCAGATCAGGTTATCGTCAGTTGAGGGTGGTGAAAGAGGCAGACATCTCGAAGATAGCGTTTCGGACGTGGTACGGACACTACGAGTTCCTCGTGATGTCTTTTGGCTTAACAAATGCTCCCCCAGCATTTATGGATATGATGAATAGGGTATGTCGGCCAATGTTAGACAAGTCGGTTATCGTTTTCATTGACGATATATTGATCTATTCGAAGAGCTAGTCTGACCACGCCAAGCATCTGAAAGAAGTGTTGGAAGTATTGAAAGTCGAGAAATTGTACGCTAAGTTCTCGAAGTGCGCGTTATGGTTACGAGAAGTGCAGTTTTTAGGTCACATAATTAATCCTGAGGGGATTGCTGTGGTGTAACACCCGTTAATTCCGGTTTCAAGAATTAAAGCTCGTAGAGTATGTATAACTCTCAGGACTTAACCGACGTTTCTCGGAAGCCTTTACGTTATCCCGGTACGTTAAAGAACCTAACTATTCCTTCCATTTTGCCTTACACTTCAATCTGGAGAGGCTAGAGTGTAAAATATTATGTTATAACACAACCTAACCCTAGCCCCCATCTCTTTCTGCAATCAGCAGGTAGGAGCAGCCCCAAGACCCACGATTTTCTTTTTTGCAGACAATTCTAAGCCTTAGAACTTCAATTCAAGGTATGTACTACGATTCCCCAAGTCTTTTACACGTTGATTGAACCTTATATTGCGCGTATTGATCGAAAAACGTCGTGTTGTAGGCTAACCGGGTGGCTGCCCAATTAAGCTTTTCCGGGGCTGTTTCGAGTGAGGTTTTTGCATCAACATCCCGCTAGGTATGACACGTACATCATATTATAATTTCATGGCAAATGGAGGTATTTAGGTCGGTCAATCGATTTTAGTTCGAAAACTAGGGTTTATCGGGTGTAGAATTGCAAATTGTTGAGTTTGATGCGTTAATTGATCGGGTGACCGACCAAATCAGTTTGTACTGCCCTAGGGGGGTTTAAGGGCTGTGGAAAAATTATTTTTTTTGATGCTCGGGGCTGTTGGGGTTAGGGCTTCGTCAATCGAGCCAGCGGTGCGCCAAATTTCGTTTAAACGTTAAAGTAAGAGTTTTAAAAAGGAACTGTCAACCCTATCAACTCGGGTGCCATAATCTTGATGAATGAAAAGAGTTAAAATGGAATTTGGTCCATTTGGGGCTGGTTCGTTAATAAATGGTTTTAAGGTTTATTGCACGCGCATTCGACCCGATTTGACTATCTTTGGGCCTTGGGCCAAGTTGTTGGGCCTTGGGCCAAGTATTCGGCCTTGGGCCAAGTTTTTGGGGCTTTGGGCCAAGTATTGGGTCTTGGGCCAAGTTTTTGGGCCTTGGGCCAAGTGTTGGGCCTTGGGCCAAGTATTGGGCCTTCGGCCAAGTTGTTGGGGCTTTGGGCCAAGTATTAGGCCTTGGGCCAAGTTGTTGGGCCTTGGGCCAAGTGTTGGGCCTTAGGCCAAGTTGTTGGGCTTTGGGCCAGGTATTGGGCCTTGGGCCAAGTTGTTGGGCCTTGGGCCAAATGTTGGGCCTTGGGCGGCCCATTAGGCAAGAGTGTTCTTACGGTCTAGTTTAGTAACGCGTTGTGTATAATTTACAGGCCCTTGCATGTGATTTTGCACTTAGGGATTTCCTAGCCCGTTGCAGGTGTTCGATTGATTTCAGGTGAGTTCATGATGCCCTTTTTACTCTTTTTACTTTTGGGCTAGCATGCACACCTAAGTGTTTTCTTACATGATGAAAGGTTTTAAACGAATTTTTATAGGCTGGCTAGAATATGGTAGGCCTTGGGATGTTATATATATATATATATATATATATATATATATATATATATATATATATATATATGTATGTATGTATATACATTATT
Organism: Bidens hawaiensis; assembly: GCF_021521415.1. Classification (NCBI taxonomy): domain Eukaryota; kingdom Viridiplantae; phylum Streptophyta; class Magnoliopsida; order Asterales; family Asteraceae; genus Bidens; species Bidens hawaiensis. The sequence continues at coordinate 248,016 of NW_027495033.1, forward strand.
TCTTGGCCTATATCTGGCGATGTTGTAGCCGTTTCGACTACTGATGTTGTGCATGCCTACTTTGTGTTTGCATGCACTGATGTTACGTGTTTGGGTTGTACGTTTGCTCGACCCTGATGTTATACGTGGATGTTATATATATATACTGTGATATATATATATAGATGTAATTGAAAGGATGTTTACATATGCCTTTTGTATATGTATGTTTGAGGATGTTTAGTTCTCGGTAATGAGGACTTGATGGATGTACCCTTTTACTTTTAAAACTTTTGGTTTGACTATCTTAACTATTACTACTGATGTTATTTACTTAAAACTTGAACTCACTCAGCTCAAGCTGACTTTGTGTGCATGTTAGTGTGAGTTTCAACTTAGGAAGAGGATGCCTTATCGCTTGGATGTGCACGAAGCTACTTGGACAGTGAAGGGCATACGGGATCTGAAGTTTTACTATTAAACATTTATTATTAAAAGTTTTTATTTAAAGATAACTATGTTGATTTTGGGCAATATTCCCGGGTTTTGGGAACTTATTTTATTATTTATGTTTTCCGCTAAATTATACTCTGAGATGTTTGTTTTAATGGAAGAAACCATTTTCAAGTTTAATTATTTTCTTAAGTGTTTTGTATGATTACCAACTGTGGGGTTCCCAGGGTTCGGGGCCTTACATGTGGACCCAGCCAAGATTGAAGCGATAAAGGATTGGAAGACTCCGCGAAACCCAACCGAGATACGCAGTTTCCTAGGGTTAGTTGGCTATTATAGGAGATTCAATCCGGGCTTCTCCAAGATAGCCTCACCATTGACCGGTATGACCCAAAAGACTGTGATGTTCTGTTGGGGTAAGTTTCAGGAAGAGGCATTCGAAGAGCTGAAAAAGAGACTCACACAGGCTCCAATCCTTGTTCTTCCTGATGGCGAAGAGCATTTGATGGTTTGCACTGATGCTTCATATCAGGGGTTAGGTTGCGTGTTGATGCAACGAGGGAAGGTCATAGCTTATGCGTCTAGGCAATTGAAAGTTCACGAATGTACGTACCCGACGCACGACTTAGAGTTAGCAGCCGTGGTGCATGCTCTCAAGATTTGGAGGCACTACTTGTATGGTACTAAGTGTACAATTTATACTGATCATAAGAGTTTGAAGTACTTCTTTGAGCAGAAAGAGTTGAATATGAGGCAGAGGAGATGGTTAGAACTGATAAAGGATTATGACTGTGAGATCAAGTATTATCCGGGAAAGGCTAACGTGGTTGCCGACGCCTTGAGCCAGAAGAACGTAGAAGTTATCGCGACAATCAAGTCTTATAAGTTGATTATCAACTCAGATTTCTTTAAAGAGATCAGCAAAGTGCGGATGGAAGTGTTAGCCGATGAAGGGTTGATGAAGAAAGAGAGAATTTTTGGGCAACAGACCGAGTTGATGGATAATACTCATGGGGTAAAGACCAGATTTGATAGAATGTGGATCCCTTGACATGGAAATCTTAGAAATCGAGTCCTAGACGAGGCCCATAAGTCTAGATACTCGATTCATTCAGGATCAACTAAGATGTACCAAGACTTGAAGAAGGACTACTGGTGGCAGTAAGTGCTTGACTTGCTTGTAGGTCAAGGCAGAACACAAGAAACCGTATGGAAAGATACAGCCTTTGGAGATACCCAAATGGAAATGGGAGCACATCACCATGGATTTCATAACTAAGCTACCGCGTACAACTAAGAATCATGATACGATATGGGTGATTGTGGACCGCTTGACGAAGAGTGCTCACTTTCTGCCTATACGAGAGGCCATCTCGTCAGAAACATTAGCCAATATGTTTGTTAAAGAAGTGGTGACTAAACATGGGGTGCCGTTATCGATTGTGTCCGATAGAGACACCCGCTTTACTTCAAGGTTTTGGAAGAAGTTCCATGAAGCCATGGGAAAAAGACTGAACATCAGCATGGCGTATCATCCTCAAACAGATGGGCAGTCTGAAAGGACTATCCAAACCCTTGAGGATATGCTACGTGCTTGTGTGTTAGACTTTAGAGGAAGCTGGGACGATCATTTGCACTTGGCAGAATTCTCCTACAACAACAGTTATCATTCAAGTATTGGCATGCCTCCTTTTGAAATGTTGTATGGAAGACGTTGCAGGACTCCCGTGTGTTGGGGGGAAATTGGTCAGAAAGAAATTGGAAGTTTAGAAGTGGTACAAGAAACCTCTTCGAAGTTTGATCAAATTAAGGCCAGGATGAAAGCTGCTCAAGACCGCCAGAAGTCATTGAGTTTGATGTTAGAGACCACGTGATGCTTAAAGTCTCACCAAGGGATTATTCGTTTTAGAAGAAGGGGAAAGTTGAGTCCAAGGTACATAGGACCGTTCAAGATCGTGGCCCGTGTGGGTGAAGTGGCTTACAAGCTTGATCTACCCGATGAGCTGGAAGGAATCCACTCTACCTTTCATATTTCTCACTTGAGGAAATGTCTAGCTGACGACACATCCCATGTGCCACTGCTGGACATCGAGGTGGACGATCAATTGAATTATGTCGAGCAGCCCATTGAGATAGTCGACCGCAAGGAAAAGCAGCTTCGTCGTAAGGTTATTCCCTTGGTGAAAGTGATATGGAAGCATCGTAAAGGATCGGATGCTACATGGGAAGTTAAAGAAGAGATGCGCAAGTTTTACCCGCAATTGTTTAGTGATAATAGTTAGGTTTCAGGGACGAAACATCTTTTAAGGAGGGTAGACTTGTAACATCTGTATTTTGGGAATTAATAAATAACGGAAAGTTTTATTATTATCAGTGTGTCGTTAGTTTGGTTGTGTGTGTTGGGTTTTAACAAGATTATCAAAGTGATAAAACCTTACTTTTACCAAAAACGCAGCGGATAAATGTTTTAAATCTTTTTAGTTTATAGTGTATAAAACCAATTTTATACATGCAAAACCCAAACCTAGATCCAAATACGAAATACATACTATCAAACACATGCATGTCACTATAAGTCCATGCATGTTAAGAATACCTTTCAAAACCAAGGAAATGTGAAAGGGATGATGAATGGTAGGCTAGAATTTCAAGATAGGAGTTCCTCAAGCTTGTATACCCTTCAAGCCTTCAAGCAAACACCTTGTAGCTATGATTTGCACTCAAAAATTTTCTTCCTCCCTTGGCTCCTCCTCTTGGCCGAAAATTAGAGAGAAAAGAGAGAGAGAGTAGAAAACTTTTTTGTTACTTGCAAAAAAAAATGAGAGTGAAAGAGGAAGTAAGTGTGTATCTTTTGGCACCACCTATGGCACCAATTAGAAACCTTGCATGTCTCCACTAACATTTGAAATAACAATAAAATAGTAAGAGAGAACGAGATTCCTTCCTTGTTATTATTATTATTATTTTTTTTTAAAACCTTCCATTTATATATTTGTGTTATAAAACTTATTACTTATAAGTGTAACAAAACATATAGGCAACATGCTAGGTAACCATTTTCACATATTGTTATTTAATCATCTTAAATAACATTATGGAATGTTCTCTCTCTAAATATAAATCATCCATATGATTTATTCATTTCACAAGTACATTGTATTTAGAAACCCTTTTCCAAATAACATAAGTGTCAATATTTATTTACTTATGATCATATCATATATAAACAAATATAATTGGTGTTTGTCTAGCTTGTTATTGGGTATGACCCGGATCATAACATACTAGCCACATCAATTATAATATGTGTCTTGGGCAGACCGAGTCCAACAGTGTGCGTGTTTGTATTTGGATAAGATTGGAATGGAGGTGTTTGGTGGGGCCCATGGCTCCCTATATAAGGCCATCCCCCATCCTTTCACCATTTCTTTACACAACACACACACACTAGAAAACACACACTTTCTCTCTAGCATTTCAGACTTGGATCCAAGCAAAAGTAAGGAAAATTTTGGTGTTCAAGTGCCTTCGAATAGCAACAATCACGTCCAGATCTACGTATTGTCTGGATCTGAACTCGAACCCGAAGCAAAAGGTAGGTTTCGGTTTAAATGGTTAAGTTTTATGGTTAGAATCGGCATGCAAATAGAAATAATGATAAATCGAGTTGTGAAATGTAAAAAAAAAATATAAACTTGGTAAGTTATAACCTCTTGGCTGCACTCTAGAATAAAAAGGTGCCATTTGGACTATGAGAGATATGGGTTCAGGATCAGGTGCATGGGGTCAGAATGTGTTGAAAGTTGTGAAAGAGAAAAAATCGGGTCCTGAGGAAGAGCCACGAAGTAAAATGGCTTTAAAATGGTAAAAAACGAATAAAGGAAGTCATTTTCGCTTCGCTCAGCCATAAGAAGCGAAACAGTCATTTCGCTTCGCTCAGCCGTGAGAAGCGAAACAGTTATTTCGCTTCGCTCAGTCATGAGAAGTGAAACAGTCATTTCGCTTCGCTCAGCCGTGAGAAGCGAAACAATCATTTCGCTTCGCTCATCCGTGAGAAGCGAAAAAGGTTATGCGAAGCAAAATTCTATACGAAATTCCTCCCATGTGAAATTGTTTAAGTTGTTATTAAAATGTAACCCGATTCATTTTCTGATGCGTTTTTTGTTAAAGGACCTATTAATGAAAGATATGGGTTCAGGGTCAGCTCAACCCCAGCCAGGGGCTCTGCCCCTTGGACCCTGCTAGGGGCTGCCGCCCCTAGACCCCGCTACTAGGGGCGCTGCCCCCGGACCCCCGTTAGTTGAGGGTTTCATTAACTTAGATGTAAGAAGTAGTAGTAATGGTTAATTGATGCGCATAATGTATTGTACAGTTAGCCGAGCTAAGGAAGGGCATTACCATTGACGGTGAGAGAAATCGTCTCCAGGTGAGTTCTAGCCCCATTTCTCTTTGAGATGGTTTCGGGGCTGTGTGCATACTTGTAAGAATAGTAACATACCTACTCATGTGCTTAACGTGAATGATTAATGCAAGAATGAAAGAAAGATATATGTATCTATGTGATTAACACAAATGATTAATGTAAGAATGAAAGAAAGGGGTTAGAACTTGCATATGTTAGTTGTTTAACTTAATATGTTTGTAAGAATCTAGAAGGAATGTGAAGTAAGAGTCAGGGTGGCAAGCCCTTCTAATACCTGGGCAAGAATAGAGTGGCCGACTCTATGATATTGGTGCAAGAAGTCGGGTGGCAGACCCTTATAATATCTGTGCAAGAATGTATGTATAATTGTATGTTTGTAAGAATGTGTAAGAATAATCCTGTAAACTGTTAAACTAAAACTCACTCAGCATAGCTGACTTTTAGTGTGCACGGAGGTGAATAGGATGCGACGGGTTACTTGAGGGAAGAGACGTGGCAACAAAGTGAAGACTGGTATCGAAGAAAAGAAGATTCACGTGTCGTTTACGTTACCTTTTAAGACTTAATGTATTTTGTTTAAAAACAAGCACTTATGTTATGTAAGAATGTTTAATATTATGTATTCCACGAAAAGTTTTTAATTAACTCTGATTTTAAGAACTATGTTTATGAGTAAATCCAAAGCCTAAGTAGGGCTTCCGGGAACGGGGCTTTACAGCAAGTCATGATTGCGTCTGTAGGATTTGATGATCTGGGCCGTTATGGTAGATACAAATCTCATGTTTGTTTAAAATTGATGATTTTGTTCAATATGCAGATGTTTGAATTGTCTTTGAAATGGTCATATTTCATTTACCTCTCTATTGTCATATTGTAACTCTTGCTAAACACGAAACAGATTCGATGTAATAGGCTGGGAAAGAAAACTAGTTTTTTTTAATTTAATTGATTGCTTATACTATATTATTATTATATTATTATGTTCAGTTAAATTTAATTGTTAAAGGAAGAATGAGGTAGAGAACAAATAATGGAACATGAAAAGTAATTTATTTTTTATTTAATTTCTACTTAAGGGTATAATAATAAATTATAGCTTTCTTTTCTTTTTCACTCGACTAGGGAACACATACAAAGTTTACTTTCATTTCCTTTTCATCAAACTAGAGAACACATAATAATATCAATTATTTTCCTTTCCATTCATTTCTCTTTCCTTTCCTTTTTTTCTTTTTTTAAATGAAACTTGAGAACAGAGTGAACTTCACTGCTTCAACTAAACACTTAAATAAAGGAAAAGAAATAAACCAAGTAAAATGCAACGTGACACTAGTTTTACGATGAAGAATGTTATAGCATTCTCAAAATTAGGAGACCATGGATTTATCAAAAGAATATAATCTTCAATTTTCAATTGCCATATAACATGAAATATCACATACCAACTGAAACACACCTCACTCAAATAATCTCTCTCTCCCTGATCGGCATTCCTTCAACCATACCAAACCACTCTTTTTATTTAGTCAAGTGCTCGACACACATTTAGCTTCATCTTTTATTTCAAGGAATTCATTCAAGAATTAACTCTAAGAAACAAACATACAAGTGTTAGAGATGAAGAACTAGGGAAAGAAAGCTAGATTGGTGCTAGGAGCTCAAGATTTCTCCTTTTCTTACTACTTTTATTACCTCCTCTATCCTTTGCCTAGGTAAGTTGTACACACAAATCATTCATGTTCTTTGTTTAAAGTACAAGTTTTAAGAGCTTGTATAATGAACCAACAAAAGTTGTTACACTAAGAGAGGAATGAACACAAACTAGCCATTAAAACCTTGTTCTTTTCTGTGACAAATCTTTTTATCTAAACAAATCTTTTTCTCTAAAGCATGAATATGTTTAAGTCTTTAAACAAAAGAAATACTACTAAAGATCTAAACTTAACTTGTGAAAATATGGCAAAAAGTGGTGTGATAATCTTCTTTAAACATGAAATAATGACCAACTTTATGATAATAATGGCATAGACAAACCTACTAAAACCAAGTTCTACAAAGAACAAGTATTACAAGACATGAACTTTATAACAAAAATCAAACTATGAACATCTTGTATATATTCAGTTAAGATGAGATACTATATGGACTTGTTAGGACATAATGTCTATTGCTAGGGTCTTAGATATACTAGATATGATGTATAGGGCTAAAAGTGTCAAATGTATAGTTTGTGTTTGTTAGTCAACGCATAAGTGTTCAAGTCAATGCATATCATATGCGGCGTATATGATATACGCCGTATATCATATACGGACTTGATGAGCTTGTTCATGTTTGCTATAAATAGGGGACTTATGCGTTTCTACTTAGACTTTTGGTGATTGTCAAAGAGAGACAGTAGAGAGAGAAAGTGTCCAAAGTGTCATATCTTGTATTGTTTCTTGATATATATGAAAATGTGCTTAATGTTTACTTGGAGGTGTTCAATCTCAATGGATTCAACACTTTGAGATACAAGCTGTAACAAATAGAGATCCTTATTTTCATCTACTTCAAGATAGCATCCCTTTTTCAAGTGGTATCAGAGCATTATGGCTCGTTACTAGCTTCAACACTTCAAGTTTTCAAGGTTTTCTTTCTACATTGAAATTCCACCATCAAAAGTTCTTCAAAATTTCACACATTGTTCTTTACACATCCGTGACAAATCCTACCAAAATTCATTCAATTCCTACATCATTTGCATCCTCAAATTTCAAAATTATCAAAATGGAGATTTTCACCGTATATATCATGACAGCGTATATGTTCTTCACGTATAACTTATACGGCGTATAACATATACGCCGCATATGCTATAAGGTGACCACTTATACGTTGACCACATACATATACGTTGACGTTTCTTCAAAACATATACGTAGACCTCATTTGACCAGACTTATACGTTGATTTTTTTTGGATTTCAAACATATCCGTTGACCAAAGAATATATACGTTGACTTTGATCAAAATGGAAAACCTAAGTGCGTTCGTATCACAGCCCTCTGTTTTACTTCAGAACATTAATTTGGAAAATGAGATGGGTACAGCCAATAGGCCTCTTAAGCTTCTTAAGATGGAAGATTATCCTTCATGGGCCGACAAATTTGAGACGTACGTTCAAGCATTGAACTACGAAACATGGACAGCCGTTGATGAAGAATACGTCATCCCTAAGAATGAGAATGGGGAAAACTATAGACTGTCACAAATTGCTGATGGAGATAAATCATTGTTTCTCAAAGAAAAGAAAATGCTTATCTTTTCCAACAAGTCATCAAAGCTGAGATCTTTCAATTAATACAGCACAATGGATCTTGTTACTCCATTTTGCATGCATTATTGAACAAGGATCGAGGAAACCCTGACATGCGTAAGAGTAAAATACCACTGCTTAAGAAAGAATTCGATATTTTTACTCAAGTTAAGGGTGAATCCTTTGCTCAATTGGTTGAAAGATACTGCTATCTTGTGAATGAGATGAAAAGGCTGAAGATTGATAAGCCTGAGTATGAATACATCGATAAACTTGCTGATGCTTTACCTAAAGAATGGGGTACTTTCAATGATTCAACAATCTAACCTCATTGCTTATGCTCGTTTGAACCTCGCAAGTTTTATTGAGAAGCTTGAAGCTCATGATCTGGAGCTTAGAAAGAAACAAAAGATGAAATCCACAGCTGTACCACAAGATGTGGGTTTGTATTACAAGGGTTCTAATTCAAGTGCTATTACTCCAAATCACAAGATTCCTACTACATTTTTTGCTGAGTCAATCAATCAAGCTTGTGTTACAAATGTCACTGCTACTCCTCAGTACAGTAGTAGTTATTCAGGAACAATCCCGAGTGCTCAAGCTTCTAGTTCAAAGGAAACTGATGTTATCCAATGCAACATTGCAGTGAATCTGAAGAATACTGGAAACATGACCACTGACACTATCAAGGAACACATCGGCTTTTCTAGGAATCTGTTCTAGAATCATATGAGTGTTTGGTGGCGGGTCGCATTGGGAATGACAACATGACTAAAGAAGATTATGACCAGACTAACCCAGAGGAAATGGAGATGATTGACATAAGATGGTGCATGGCTAGTGTGATAAGAAGGGCACAAAGATTCAAAGAGATAACTGGTCGGAATGTGCTTGATGGTCACAACTTCTAAGTTAAGCTTTTGACAAGTTTAAAGTTAGATGTTTTCATTGCAAAGAGAAAGGACATTTCAAGGGGATTGTACTAGCAAAAGTGTGATGACAATGCTGCTAATCCTTTTGGACGAGATTACTATAAAACAAGTTGTATATCATCATCCAGAGGGAGAATCATCGAAGGGGAAGAAAACTTCTGAAGCATCAACCTCGCAGCAAAAGGCAACTACAACCCAAGTTGATGAAGGCTTCAATTGGAGTTCGGTATTCCAAGCTAATGTTGCTCAAGTGGTTGATGAAGACAAACAGGAGCTGAATGATAAGAATGTGGGTAAGATGGATAATATGGTTGAAGACAAGGATAAAGTTGAGACTGAGACTCAAGAGTCTAATGATGCAGTTGAAGACAAGAATGTGAATGAAGATAACAACAATGAGAAAGAAGTTGTTTGTGATACTTCTGATGATGAACTTCCTCGAACCTATGATAAAATTCATGAAGTTCCTTCTGATTATCTTATCTCATTATTTCCTCCTGATATTGTTCAAAGTTTTGTAGGTTGGTTTTATGAGGAGGATGTTCCACAAGGAAAAATTGATTTTGGTGTGGAAGAAGATGATGAAATTCCAGACGTCATCAAGTCAGAAGATGAGGAGGAGTTCGTTTCTGTTGATGAAAAGATGGTTGAGAATAAGTTTGTTGAAGGATTGGTAGAAGACATCACTTATGTTGACTCAGAAACTGCAAGTGAAGAAGTAATTGATCAAGCGTTCATGCCCAATGAGGTAATTCTAAGCTCAAATCTATGTGAAAAATGTGAATTACCATGCTTTGAATGTGATTTTAAAAATCTAGAAATCAAAGAATTAAAAGACACTATGATAAATCTTAGTTTGATATAAATGTTGTATATGAGGCCTACATGAAGCTTCAATCGTGTGAAAAGGGTCTTTGGTAAAAGCTTTTACAAAACCAAAAGACAATTTCAATGCTTAAGCACACGGTTGAAGACAAACAGAGTGCCATTAATAGACACATTGATGAAAACGCAACACTCAAACTTGAGCTTCAAACACTCAAGATTGAGACTGACGAGTTAACCTGAAATTGGTAAGCTACGCTGCGTCGTCATATGTACTTGATCACATTATCCCCAAAACATCATCAAAGAGTGAGGATAATGAGATCGAGAACTTAAGAGAAAATTATCATGCTGTGCCTCCACCTTTGGGAATGATTATGTTCCAAAGAAACCAAAAAGTTTGAAAAAGGCACGTAAAATGGAGCTATAACGAAGAAGTTATGCGCAAAACAGTTTTCTGGTTTTCTGTAGTATAACATAACGGAGTATATGCTATACGTTGAAAACATATATGGCGTATATGATATACGTTGAAAACATATACGCTGGTTGAGGACTTATACGCCAGAAATGCTCCAACCACCCTATAAATAGTAGTTTTGGCATATGTTTTCATAACTCTTTGGTCCCGAACGTATATGTACTGACATTTTGTCTTATCTTGTTGTAAACCTTGAGATATATAAGAAATTGAGAGAAGATAATGAGAAACCTTGTTGTTTTCAATCGCGTTTAGGGATTCCGCACCTTCACGTTGATTATAGATATCGATCTACGTCTTGTTCACGACACGAACACGTTCCTACAAGTGGTATCAGAGCTTTGGTGCTCGATATCGGAAGAAAATAACAAGATACACTTGTTTCACGTAAAGAATCGATCTATTTCTTAACTAGTTAAAAAGTTCGTTTCGAATTCGTTTAAGCAAATCATATCCAAAAGCTCGAGCCTTTCGGTGCTCGATTTCTACAATTAATCGTTGAATCTCATGCTTAATCGTTACCTCTACGTGCTCGCTTTTGATTCCGTGTGTTCGTGTTAATCGTTTGATTTTCACTTGATTCAGATGATAAACGGCTGATGTTTTACATTTAGAACTGTTTAGGATTCATCTACAAGTAATTTCGAGTTGAAATCGGTGATTAGTTTGATATCTGGTTGAGTTTTTGACGATTCCAGTGAGTTTATGGCCAAACAACCGGTTTTTCCGCGCACTAACTAATTTCTCCGGCGAAGTTCCGGCGACAACAGAATTTTCCAGCGGTCTTTAACAACTTTTTCGAGCGAGCTTTAACCTAATTCATTCATTGAGTTTAATTCATTGGTAAAACGAACTGAACATGCTGTTTTTGAGTTAAAATGTGCTAAAACTGCTGAAATCGTGGTTAAACGAGCTGTTTAATATGCTGAACTACTGTTAAATGAGCTTAAACGTGCTGTTTGATGTTTAAACGCGCTGAAACGAACTGATTTTGCTGCTGAAACGTGCTGAAATGGGCCGAAAACCGCGCCAAAAACGTGCTGATTTCTGTCAAAACGGGCTGAAACGCGCTGATTCGTGCTGAATTTACTGTATTTTTCGTTAAAAGTTGCTGAAATTTGCTGAAACGTGCTGAATTGCTGAAAGTTGCTGAAATTGTTGAAACGTGCTGAAAGTTGCTGAACTTGCTGATAAACGAGCTAAAACGAACCAGAAAGTTGATAAACTCTGTTTTGCTGATAAAAGAGCCTATACAAGCCAAAAAGTTGCCGAAATTTGCTGAATTTAGTTGTACTAAACTTTGAAATTTTTCAAAATGGAATTTCGAGTTTGTTTAACGTTGAAGCTACACCGAGAAGAAACAGAATGAAAGTTTTGAAGAAGAATTTGATAATTTGAGATGATAACCGGAGAATCGTTTGATCGTTTAATCGAAAGATATTGCAAGCTTGTGAGCGAAATGAAACATATCGGATTGAGAGACGAGAGTTCGAATACATTGACAGGTTGTCCGATATACTTGCTGAAAACTTCACCTAAGATTTGGGTATAAACATTTTGTCAATACTATCAGACCCCAACACATACAGTAGTCGCAATCTCTCCCGATTCATCGTGAAGCTAACGATGCATGTGGTAATTGAAATTCTAAGAAGGTGTGAAGGTTGATGATGAAATTAAATTTCAAAATAATCAGTGTGAAAAGTTTGAAATGATTGATCAACTTGCTGAAAAGATTGTCAAATCTGAAGAACTATCACTGCCAAAATTTGAGAACACTCCAAAGTTCGATAATGATGGTGATTCAGAATTTGAAGAGGAATTGGCTATGGAATCATGGTGTCAGTCTACTTGTGAACCTCTGAAGTTGGAATTGAGGGAAATTAAGGTTGAGGTTGAAGCTGAGGTAGCTGTTGCTGGAGCAAAAAAAACTATAACCTATTCTCAAGCAAGTTAGAACAGAAAGTCAGATATCGGACTGTGAAAGTCGAAGAGGTTAAGTTATTCGAGGTACACTCTGAATCTTCTGCTCATTATCATGCTAAAATCAAATCAGAGTCTAATAATGAGTCATTAAACATTCATAACATAAAGTCATGTGAAAAATGTGAGTTACTTCATAAAGAATGTTTAGAAAAAGATGTGGAGAATAAAATGTTAAAAACTCACAACGACTCTTTACCTAAATGAGATTAAACGTATTAAGGAAGCTTATGATAAGCTTCAAACATGTCAAAAGGCACTGGGGGAAAGTATTGATCAAAATAAGAAAACAATTTTGATGTTAAACAAACTGTTAATGAAAAGGTTGATTTGAAGCTTAACGGTTTCAAAGTAGCATCTCACCTCTAGACAATATTCTCCCCAAACCGACAGGTAAAGATGAAATATCTGGGGAAGTTGTCTATGGTTATAATGATCATGGTTTGGGGTATAAGCAAGTTCCAACCCCAATTTTCCCCGGAGCCTCTAAAATCTAAATTACAAAAACTGGGCGTGATCATGTTCAAGAACCTCCGGTTAGAAAGTTTGTTGACCGGAGAAGATGTTTTAACTGTAACGAAGTGGGACAAGTGTTCTTTGTGTGTCCTAATCTTTATAAGCATTATCATGGTAACCACAAAAAATTTGTTAATACGGTTGAATTTGTACATGATACAACATCTGAAAGTGATAAAGAAATCCAGTATGGAAATCAATCCAATAAGGATTTCTTTATTCAAAAAGTCAAACGTAAACAAAGTGAGAATCTCTGTGACACCCGGTAAATTCCCAACCCCCTTAAACTAAGTAATCAACCTAATAATTAGGTGATTGTAAATATTATGCGCGCCATGATAGTCAGCGCGTGCATTTGTTATGTGCGCCCTGCGCGAGCGCACCATGTTAAGAACCAGCGTGAGCATATGTAATATGCGCCATGCGTGAACGTTTTGGCCTTATGTTTTCATGTAACTTAAACGTTATGTTGTCTATGGGTTGACCATCCCGCATGATGCTAAGGCGGGTGCATCCTACATCGTTTATGCGCGTGCGGAAGGGAACTAACCTACCCGCATGGCTGGGAACGTTGAGAGCTAGTTTGTCTGAAGCTCCAGGATGGAATTGACTTCAACATGACTGATCACTATGTTGAAATACCAAAACCACCTGGAGAATCTACAAATGAAACTCAAATGTCCCTAACTGCGAGAAGGTTACGCACCTACCCGCAGCAAAGAAATGTTCTACACGCAGAAAGCTATGCGCACCAAGTTATACGCGCAGAACACTTAGTCAAAATGATCAGATTTAAGGAAATTGTCCCCGCCCAAAAAGAGGGCGGTTGCGTGTTTCAGAAAACTTCTACTTTTTACTGTACACTGTCTAAAGCACTGAAAAAGCAAACTGTAAAAGTCAACTGCCAGCCACCCACTCTCACCAGCCACAGCCCTGCATGTCCTGTCCATATCAAATCAGAATCTTTAATCTACTTTTCTACTCTTTTTAATAAATAATAATAATTTCCATACTTTATCATCATTTCAAAAGATTACAATTCCCTAAAGCAAGGGATTATGTTCCCTTGAGTTTGCCTATAAATTTGTAGCCTAAATTATCACCCAAAACACACTTAAAAGAACTACAAACTTGCACTAATCCTTTCCCAAGCATCCGTTGTTTCCAGCTCCGATCCTGTTACTAGGTAAGCCGAGATTATAACCTTGAGATCTACTTTCAACCCCTATATCTTGATCTTAATATATATACTTGTTATTTAATCGTATTCTAGACTTCGATTCCGAGGCCAAACACCAAGAAACACCTGATCTCGATTAATCCCTTAACAAGAACCACAGGTGAGTCTCACAGCCCCTATTTTCACTGTTTTTCACCATTTTAAACTGTTTTCGGGCGAGGGACACGTATTTAAATAATGTTTTATCATGGTATATTTACAAGCTAAGCAAACGATTACGTGTTTAAGTTATGTTTCATGATGAGCAATGCAAACAGTTATCTATGGTTTTTCGATGATAGTGCACCAGATTCGAGTAAGTGATCACTTTACCATTGGAACTCTAAGGGTAGGGACTGCTGGTTGATCCGCCCACTCGTAGGGGTCGCACCTCTTACACAGACGAGTGCCTAGTATGGTCATGGGGCAGTACTATGGGTTTGAGCCCGCTCGTAGAGGTCGCTCCTCTTACGCAGACGAGCGCCTTGTTTCCGGCACAACGTCCGCGCGTAACCCGCGGGACGGTATTACAGCATATATTCGCTCGTAGTGGCAGCGCCACTTACACAGACGAGCACAGTTTTCCAGAAGTGTCCGCGCGTAACCCGCGGACGGTATTACGTTATTTTAGCTCGTAGTGGCAGCGCCACTTACACAGACGAGCACAGTTCCCAGAAATGTTCGCGCGTAACCCGCGGAACGATTTTTATCAGAATATGTTGATAGAGCTATGTTTTACCAAGCATGTGTTTTAATGATGCTAACAGAATTATGTTTCAGAATGATTATGATGCAATACGATTTTATCAAGTTACTAAAATTGTGAACTCACTCAGTTTATACTGATTCAAATGTTTTTACGTGTCTTTCAGGAGATAACTAGGTAGCGCATGGAGTCACACTTAGAGCACCACACGCTGAACATCTAAACAAAGCCTTTTGGAAGATTTTGGTTTTATCCCCTCGATGCGCACGGTTACCCGCCGCGCAAGGGGCTTATGGCGAGGAAATCTTCAGTTTTATACTTGGATGTTTTTTTTGTAATCTTTGAACAATGTAACGTGTTTGTACTAAACTTCTCATGCGCAATAAAAATCTTTGAATGTTTTGCAATGGCCCGTGCTTAATTATCAATCCCCACTCGTGCGCGCCGGCTGTTTCCCGCCGCTCAGGGCCGGGTGTGACAGATTGGTATCAGAGCACTGGTTATAGCGAACTAGGAAAAGAAGTTTTTAACCTAGACTATAACCTTTGGGGAATCGCATGAAATATTTTTCAAAGACTATTTTCAAAAGAAAAATCACACACGCACTTAGGAACACGGGTCACAGTGTCTAGAGATAAGAACATTATGTGCTCTGAGTACATGCGCTAAGTTTGTTATATTTTCTTTTTATGAAAAGAATGCCTCCAACCAGAGCCAAGGGAATTACATGACACCCGAGGAGCTCGCAGAAATAATCGCGCAGGCGATTGCAACGCATGAGGCCAGCAAGGCCGAATCTAGTCAGGGTCGCCAAGAGAACGAGACCCCAGAACCCGAATCAGGAGCCTTGGACAAAGGATGCTCCTATAAAACATTCATGGCCTGTAGGCCCTTGGCCGTTCAAAGGCACCGAAGGAGCCATTGGGCTCTACAATTGGATTGACAAGATGGAGACAGTTCTCTCCATCAGCGGATGTAGTGAAAACCAGAAGGTCCTTTACGCGACCTGCATGTTCCAAGAAGCAGCTTCATCTTGGTGGAAGCTCCAAGTAAAGACTTTGGGGCGAGAAGTTGCTCTTCACAAGACCTGGGAAGAATTGAAAGAAATGTTGATGAGAAAGTTTCTGCTCTCGCGCAGAAATTCAGAGCTTGCAACAAGAATTCTGGAACCACACCATGGTAGGAACGGATATCGATGCCTACACCAATCGTTTCAACGAGCTTTGCCAGCTGGTGCCAGACATGGCAAACACAGGAA